>NC_046646.1:10263265-10564600 GCF_900324485.2 Mastacembelus armatus
TGCAGCAGAGTTTGCTCCTTACTGGCCAGTTTTGACTTCCTTGTCTTTATCTAGGGCCTTTCTCACCTCCACGCCCATAAAGTTATCCACAGAGACATCAAGGGCCAGAATGTGCTGCTAACAGAAAATGCAGAGGTCAAGCTTGGTATGTTGAAGGTTTTTGGCCATTATATTGCAAAAGTACAATACTATTGGTATATGCTGTCCATCACTGTCACACCTCATCTCAATACTTGGTCCACTTTCAGTTGATTTTGGAGTGAGTGCCCAGTTGGACAGAACCGTTGGGCGGAGGAACACCTTCATTGGTACACCTTACTGGATGGCACCTGAGGTTATTGCCTGTGATGAAAACCCTGACTCCACTTATGACTACAGGGTAACACCCACACCTTTTTTGTGTGTGAGCACTATGATTTGAAATCATATGAAAAATAGAGACCTGATACCTTGTGGATTTTACAGAGCGATATCTGGTCGTTGGGGATCACAGCTATTGAGATGGCGGAGGGAGCTCCCCGTAAGTGTATATACTTGTATTTCTATGTACTAAGCAATAAATATTTTCTCATGATCTCAAAGCTCATTCTAAAAGACCTCATGAATGAGCCTGTCTTGCATATGGGGCCTTGTTGTCTATGTCTTCAGATGGACAGATGAGTCATGGTACTCCATGTAGTGTAGTCGTGAGTTGGTAGTTGGCCTGTGGAGGCTGATTGCACAGATCTCTGGTCTGTTTAGTGAGGAGATCTGTCTGCCTGGAGAAGTAGTGTCAAACCTGACTAAGAAGCAAATAAAGTCTCACTCAAGAGTAACAGCTAAAATGTTTGTAAAATATATCACAGCTGTGTTAAAGAAATCCCATATTAAACAGTGGCTCAACATGAGTAACTTAATGTGCCTGAGTCGCTGCCATGTTTAAGCAGCTGGTAGCTGTTCTGTTAAAACTCCTGGAGCAAGAGTTACAGTTATAGTACAGTACATTTTAATTATAAATAGTAATAATTCTAAATACCTCTTTACACATTTTAAAGCATGCTTACAGTGTGCTTTCAAAATGTGTCAGTCACCTATGGGCAGTTGTCGAGTTTGTGGCAGTTGTTGGCTCTATTAAAGGCAATACTTTTTCTTTTTTATTTTTCTTATGTCCCTTAGATGTTTCAACTCCACTTTGCAGAAGGATATATGTGCAATGTTTAGCACTCGAAGAGGGAAAATTTCTCTATGCTCACTTTAAACCTTAGTTTAAAAACATAATTATGGTTTTTATTGTCATTTCACAACTAGTTTGGAAAGGGGTTATTGTCCAGTCTGAAACCTTCAGAAAGAAAAACTTGTAGATACTTCAAGGCCATACATTGTGAATGGACTTTTTTTTTTTTAATAACACAGGCAATAACCTGTGTTCAATAGTTAAACTTAAGTGGACCAACATCAGACACAAATCATCATTCAGGTATGTAAAACATGTCTGAAGGGGATCTTTAAACTCCAGTTTTTAGTCTATAAATAAATCTTTACTGCTGGCACACACATTTTTTGAAAGTGGAAGCCTCTTTCCACATCATTAAGACATATGCATATGTCACATTGCATACAGACTTCTATAGAGCATGTTGCTGCTGCTGTGAATGACATAAGGCACATAGGCCAACTGACAAGCTGGTGTTGATGTGCCATAATGAATTATGCAGTGTGAACTAGCTCAGTCCTCCAGTCACTACTGAAGTATGCTTTCTCGTAAAAAAGTTGCACTAAAACAGAAAGTAATGGACAACAGTTTTAAGTTATTTTTTCTGTTTTAAAGCATTATAAATGCCATTAGTTCCAGCCCTGTCTCTGGAGTTTCTTATTCTTTATCATCGTGATGAGGATGATAGAGCTCTAACAGTCTTAATGAGTTAAACTGTTACAGTGATACCAGTTTGTTATGGTGTTTACATTAGTGGCCAGGCTATTTGAAATATATGACTTAAAAATAGGAGAGAACTTACAGCAAAACTGATAATGCCAAAACTGCAAACAAGCCATACAAGCTTCCTGAATGAGCACTGATTTCTTTTTAAATGTGATTGCTATGTGTAAATGCATTTTATATGAGGCACACGTTATTACAAAGACTGTGATCTTTATGTTCTATGCTTAAATGCTGAAAAGAAATTCCCTCTGGCCTGTGACTGTCTCAGTCACGTTGCATATGTCCTGAAGACTGTTACAAAAGCCTATTTACTGAGAAACTCCAAAGCTAACCAGTCAGGTTTAGCTACCTACCTACGCTGGGAACAAAATGACTCACAGTCCTTGCTCTTAGAGTCAATGTAACAATAAGCCTGAGGCACCAGGAAAGATTGGATAACAACAGCTGTAACCATGTTTGAGGATACAGAAAATATGTGTAATGGTGGCTAGTATTATTTACAAACTTCCATGTGTTTGGATATGTAACACTCTAACAATATTTATTGTGGCACTCCTTTTTCCTTTTGTACCACAGCGCTCAGTACAGTAAGGAGGATTAAGTAATACTATCTGTAACAGCTCTCACCTTCTTTATTTCTGTAGCCTTGTGTGACATGCACCCGATGAGAGCCCTCTTCCTGATTCCCAGAAATCCCCCTCCAAAACTTAAGTCCAAAAAATGGTGAGTTATCAACCATCCTTCTGTCTCTTCTTACATGCCATTCTTTATTTACTGTCATAGACCTTTAACAGGCCTTCTTCACGTTGTGATTAATCCCAAAAAAAACGTAAAACCTTTTCAATTTTCAAAGACAAATTAAAGAGGACATTGCCTAAAACATTTAAAACAAGAGGAATATATAATTTTTACAATCAGGCATTGTTACAGTAGCTACATAATGTTCCAGTGTTTTTGCTTCTCAAATTACATGGAAACATTTGCCTTGTGTGGTGTGGCATCATATAAAATGGCAAAAGACTGCCTCCCTATTTAAATTTCAGCTAAACATAAATGAACTATCTCTTTGCATTGGAATAACACAAGTTATTCAATAATTAGTTAGTTACAATGGAAAATCTCAGATAATGGCAGCATAGCATATTGACATGCACTGTGCTACCATGATAACTTGGTTAAGTGCATGTAAAAAAAAAAAAACTTAATGAGAAGAGCATTAGTGGAAAGAGTGCTGTACAAGACAATGCAAAATTACCAAAAAAAATGTGTGACTTGTCAGTGCATATGTTTAGGGTTACTTGAGGTACATTTGGATTAGCAGTTTCTGGTTTTTACAATGTGTGAACCCATACGCTTTGCACTAGTATTGAGTCCGCAACATGCAAATTGTAATGTTTTTCTACAAGTTATAAAAATTTGAATTGTAATCATGAAGAACTGGTCAGTCAATGTGTGTTATTTAAAATTAACACACACTTGTGTAACAAATATAAAGAAATAGTAACAATACAAATAACATTCAGGATTTTCAGAAATGCCTTTTCCTGTAATAAATGATGCTCACAGTTCCAGATGTGAAGAACGCTAAAGAGAGACTTTTATCTCACTTGAATCTTTTGGATTGTTGTTGGATAAAAAACAATCAGATAATAGCCCAGCTGACAACTATTCTATGCCTCCCTAACTTCCCACTCTCCCTCACCAGTTTATCATCTGTCTAATTTCCAGGTCCAAGAAATTTATTGACTTTATAGAGGGCTGTCTTGTGAAGACATATCCCAGCCGACCATCAACAGAACAGCTGCTTAAGCACTCCTTCATCAGGGACCAGCCCACTGAGCGCCAGGTCCGAATTCAGTTGAAAGACCATATTGACCGTACACGCAAGAAAAGGGGAGAGAAAGGTAAGCAAATGTGTGGTGTCTTCTTGGACAGTGTACATTAGTATGTCACTGTGTTTGTTTAATGTTTTGACTATTCTTTTTTTTTCATTTTCTGTATAGAGGAAACAGAGTATGAGTACAGTGGTAGTGATGAAGAGGATGAAAATCGCGGGGATGACAGAGAGTCAAGGTAATTTCAATGTATTTTCGCAAAATATTTTGAGTTCTTGACTTGTTTTGTCTGTGGACATCCCACAAATTCACTTTCTCCTTTCTCCTATCTTAAATTTTGGTCATCAGTTCAATTCTAAATGTACCCGGTGAGTCCACCCTGAGGCGCGACTTCCAGCGTCTGCAGCAGGAGAACAAAGAGCGCTCAGAGGCACACAAGAGGCAACAGGCTCAACTAGCTGCTCAACGCAGAGACCCTGAGGAACACAAGAGGCAACTGTTACATGACCGACAGAAACGCATTGAAGAGCAGAAGGAGCAGCGCCGGAGACTTGAAGAGGTAATTGTCAACTAAAGAAGTAGTTAGACTTCATAAGGAATATGCTTTTTTTGTTTAGATTGATACCATCTTCAAGTCTGGACTCTGAATACGAAGCTTCAGGTAAATAGGTAATTATAGCATAAAGACAGGAAGTTTATATTAGGTCTTGACCCAGTTAAAAATATGCCTCTAAAGTTTGTGCTACTGCTGTGGATGTATTAATTATTAATAGCGAGTAGAGTCACAAAGAGCAGAGATCAATTCTGTAGCTGCGATAAAAACATTCAGGTTAAGCGGTGAGACGCAAATGGTCTTGCAGTACTCAAATTAAAACATGCTTAAAAACATAATCAACACGAAACTACTGAACATCTTTTCCTTGCGTCTTAGTAGTGCCCACATCAGATGCAAAGAATAAGAGAAGCCAGGAAACACAGGATGAATCTCAGTTCCCTTGTTTTATCAGTCCTTTGCCTACACAGAAGTCATTCCGATCTGCCATGATGAAGGATGTCCCTTATTTCTGCAGTAAGGAGCGAGGCTGAGATTCAGCCTACATAAAAATGTGACAGCTCCCAGGAAGTAAAACCACCATAAGTGGATCCCCCCCTGGTGGCTGTTTGCATTATAGGTTATAAACCACACCTCCATGAACAAATCAATTTTTGATTTGATTGATTTTAGATATATTTTATGCTGATTTGTGTTCAAGAGCTCATTTGTTCTGATATTTCTGTTTTTAAGATGTCGCCATTACTGCACAAAATCGAGTTGCAAAATGAACAGCCTCAGGAAAGTGCTGATACTAAACCTGGCTGTCCTACTTTTAAGCGCTCTGTCTTTTAATTGAATGAAGGAAAGTAAAAAGATAATGAACTGCATGGGACATATAGGTCTTATTTTGGAATTTGTTAGACTATATACAGTACCAGTCAAAGGTTTGGACATACGATTTGATCTATTTGGGCCACTTTACTGAGATGTTTCCTGTCCTGTATTGTGGCATTTCCAAACCACACTTAAAAACTGAACACACAGAGGCATAGAACACCAACACCATGGAACATCTACACCATAGAACATCAACAACACATTTCCATGGAACAGCACCATCTGTCCAACAGCTTACTGCATAAAGTTGTTGTTGTGAAAAGCATATTCCCAGTAAAAGAAAAGCCAAAGTTTTCCAAGAGGTAATGGAGAAATATTAATGTTCCATTTATAGAATATGTGGGTTTTTTTGGAAATACTTTTGTGTGAAGACTGAAATTGAACTTCTGTTGAACTGAAAGTGTCTCCCTACTCAATGGGCTGAAAATGCATGGTGTCTGTAGTTTAGGTTCACTCATTAACATCAGATATTACATATACTCCCAAAATTTCACAACTGTCCAGCAGCTTGTCAAACTTCTGATCATAGCCTGTCTTTAATCTGTTTTTGATCTTGTTTAAATATCTTAAAATGAAAAAGCATGCAAGAGCTTATATTTAGAGATTTGCAATTGATGCTCATGCAGTGGACATAAAACACACCAGTATGCTTACCGGTACATATCCAGTTTTCCTGTCACCAACTCAGAACTTCCATGACTAAATCACTGGTTGCAATTGCTAAATAAAAGCTGAGGTCACCTTCACTGGCAGCAGTACCTTTTCTAAAAAAATGTTCAGTAACATTCATATTTAAACACAGTAACAGTGTAAAAAAACAATGCAATAAAAAAGATAGTCAGTCTAGCTCTTTAGAAGGTATAAATTATTCATTCTGCAAACATTTTTTTTGTGAGAGGTTTTTGCAGCTTAGAGAGTGATGGTTTGTTATTATAAAGGTTGTAAAATGCATGGAAACTGTAAGTCAACAATTATGGAGTATGGAGGTTATGGCTCAAGACTGACTTTCTCTACACTAAGATCATTTGCCTGTTGTGAGAAAACCTTAACTTTTTTAAAAACTATCCTTAGAAGCTGCAAGTTAATTTGACCAATATATTGCATAGAAACTATTCTATATGCATGCTATTTTTGTAAGTTATAGCTTGATGTATTAAACTGCAAAACAGTGATGAATGACAGAAATTCGACTTTCGCAGTTTAAAAGTACATGCAGGAACAAATCTTATTGATTACATGAATTGGATCACAAGTGAAATGTAATCATCTTCTTGATGTCCAATTAAAACAAACGTTTGCATAATACAAGTTCTTAATTAAAAAGCTTGCGAAGTATTGGTTAAAAAATCCAGCAGCTGACAAAGTCTACATCCTGTGAAAGTTTTACCTGTCAACATACTGCAGTGACAGGAAATGTGTTCATTTAGACTAATAAAACGTTGTTGAAAGCTCTGCCTTACATCCTATAGCTATTACCAATTTATTTATTGATTTGACTGGTATACTGGTCAGATAAGCATTTATGTATTACCAAACAATGACAGGAAACTTTGGAAATATGCTGCTCTGTGATTTTTGTGTTAAATTAATTTATTATTGACCAGCAGATTGTAGCCTCTGGTTGAGTTAGCAACATTATTTATGTAAAATTTTGTTTGTTGCTGACATACCTGCTTAACTCAGCTTACTGGGCAAACTGGCAGCAGCTGTGATATGAGAGGAAGATGGGATTTGAATGAGGTGCACATAATTGCACTGATTTCTATGATCAGTTAGGACTGCTGTTAAGTAAGCTATTTTATTATAGTAATGTTGTACCTCTTTCAGCTGCTCTTCTGTCATATCTGGCTCTTTGTTACTACAGTAGAGTGCAACAACATCTGAGTGTTTTGTCACAACGTAGTAATCCCAGAGAGGTTACTGTTGTTTCAGTGCCTCTTAAAATACACACAGACTGCTCACTGTAAAGTGAATAACTGGACAGAGCTCTACTGTGGTTTGGGTTTGTAGCAGCAGACTCAGAAGATGACTCAAAAGCAATAGGTGTGTGTGTGTTTTTCTTGTGTGAGAATGACTCACAGCCTCAATTCTCTGCCCTGTGCTCCCGCTCCATCTCCCCCCCCCCCCCCCCAACACTTTGCACCAAAAACAAGAGAGGGTTTGCTTATATGCAGGCTATCCATTATAGAATCCCATGTGAAAACATAACGACTATGCTCATTTCTCTTTTTCTTGTCACCCTTCTCTCCCAGCAACAGAGAAAAGAGCGAGAGATGGTGAGGCAGCAAGAAAAAGGTCCCCATCGGAGACTTGACGATATGAGGCGAGAGGAAGATAGAAGGTTGGCTGAGAGGGAGCAGGTAACCAACCAGAGGAGACATGGGGCTGCAATCGGCCAATCAATATGAAGTGTGGGTGTGTCCAGCAGTAACACAGTGCAAGTTGCTCTGGTGGTGAAATTCCATGAGTAGGTTGCCATAGCAGCAAGGGTCTAAATTAGTGTATTTATTCAGAGATGAGTTTTCTGTGGGTGAGCTCTGTGCCTCTCTTGTGTGCTGTTTCCAGTCTACCCTTGGTAACACAAGTCTGGCATCATAACACCAACATCTTGAAGTGCCAATTACTGATTTTATGTTTGGATAGTACCTTACAACAATCTACTGCTGATAATTTGAATTACTCTTAATCTGCTAATCATAGTCTATCTAGAGCTAGTCAGCAATTTTATGCTTTAATCCTAAGTTTTGTTTGACTCTTAGAGCCTCTAAAAGGTTAAGGTGCATGTTACTGTCACTACAATTCAGTGTTTGAAGTTTTGATGTTTATAGTACACGTTGCTTCTGTTGCTTACCAGAGTTATTAAATAACTGTTATAAGCCTGCATCCTCTACCCTTCTGCCTTTTATATTTTAATTTCTCTTTTCTTACCCTAATGCCTGTCATTCCTGCTTTCTTACCTTTTCTCAGGAGTTTATCAGGCATAAGTTAGAAGAAGAGCAGCGGCAGTTAGAAATCCTTCAGCAGCAGCTTCTTCAGGAACAAGCACTGCTTATGGTAACTGGTCCTCACTATTCCTTTAGCATTTCTTGTTTTGACTGCCAAGGTTCCCATTTTAAATTAACTGTAAAATATACTGCATTCGTCTTCACAACAACATTACTTCTTTTGGTTTTCACAAAAACAAACACTGCAGTTTTACATCTGCTTGTCTCAGGGGTCGATGCTTTTAAATGGCAGTTGATATGAATACGTTTACAATTAGATTCTTAAAGCTCTACTTGTATTTGTAACAAAATACACAGATTCAGGTTTTTGGTTTGCAATACCTCAATGTGGATATACTCTCTATGTTGCAGAGCATGATTGCAATATTGCATGTCTTAACAAGACATGCTCTGACCTAGATTTTTGGGGCAGTTTTGACTAGCTTTCAATGTGTAAGTGTATCATGCTTACATTGAGGGGAGGAATTACCACACTCCTGACATCTGTGTTTTAGCTAGCTCCTGTAGAGCGTAGGAGTTGCTGTCATTTGGACTGAGCACTTTGTTGCTGTTATTTGGATGAAGAAAAACCCAGTCCTGCTGATATGCATGTCTTTATGGGCACCAGAGCACAGGAATAGCCACACGCAAGTGTCCTCAGAGCACACGGGTTCATCGCCATGCTCAACGGTAATGATATATTGGGGAAATCTCCAGTAACGGTGCTGTGCAATCACAATAATCTTGGTACAATGTCCAGAGTTGGAACTGCAGCATCATACAGTACACTGGCTCAAAAGTCTTTTTCCCCCATGCAAAGTAATTACAGATCGAATCTGTGAAGCAATGGATATAGTTTTCAGACTCTCACAAAGCCCCCAAATGGCTTCTTGTAGTAAGATGATTTTTATCCATCATATTAGGAAGTTTCTTTTATAGACACTCTGGCCTGGCCAGAAAAGGACTCTGATGTTCCTGCTCAATGCCACTACATTTTTAGGGAGCATGAAGAGAAACTTTTAGTACATTATTGGAGTGATTACAGTGCCATCTTGGAACACAGTATCCAGTTCTCTAAATACATCAATTGTGTATGGTTGATATAAGCCACCATCCTGTTGTTAACAACTTTAATAGACTTGCCTATAATTAACCCTCTGGGGTCGACGAACGCGCCGGCGCGTTTTGACGCATCTTTTTCTGATAAGGCCGAAACAAACTTAAATTACTCCGTCAATTCTGATCGTACAGATAAAAGAAGTATATCATTCAAATCTGTAAAGGGTCTAGTTTTAGTGGTATACCATCATAATAACAACAAAACGTTGTGCTTTTTTTAAATAAAGAAAGCCGACAGGGTGCGCTCTCGGACTTTTCTGTCTCTGCCATTTCTCTTCACAGACGTGTAAATAAAACAACCAGAATCTCAGCGAATACTTGGCTCATAAAAATAAGAATTATATGGCTAGAAAGCTTGAAATGTTTTCTTTAAGGTGACACAATTCAAGTCGAAAACAAATCATCACTTTTTATTTAATCTGTATGAACGTAAGGAGAAGTCCGTTTTTTTCCTGTCTCACCTCATTACAGGTAATGCGGTCCCGCCTTGTACACTGTCCACTGTTCACATGTAAATAATCTCAGGTGAACCAGGTAAATATGTGCACGCCCCCGAGAAATGACACAAAATATCAAACTTCATCATAGAATTTACTCACTTTTTCGGCGTGTTTGGATGATGGCGCGTTACGCATGTGAAGCGGCGCTCCTTACATTCCACACAGAGACAAATAGTTTAGTTTGTAAAAACACTGATTTTAACTCAAATGAGGATCGTTTGCTCCTCATTGTGTTGTATTGTACAGCACTAATCCGTCCCATCTACATTGACTGAAAGGCTCATTATGCGCGCCTTTGTCTGGACGTTCAGTGCGTCTTTTGTGTTCTCAGGTAAATCACATGACTATTCATCCTCAGACACACCCGCTTGCATATGGCCTTTCTGGACAAAAAGTGTCTTAGAAAATTTAAATCAGTGTATTGTTTTCTGTGAATGTGTGAACAAGATGACATTCACAGCACTCTGAAGTAAACACTTGAGCCTACAACATGCTGGTCTCCAAAGTCTTGTGAACCAATGTTCTGTTTGTGTTTTATGGTCTTATTTCAGTGAGTAAAAAATTGTAGTTTTTCACTAGCCATGCATAAACACTTTTTTTCTCAAAAACACAATAATGTATAAACTTGAAGCTCACATATTATTGTAGCCAATTTTGTGCTGATTACAGTGTTATTAGACTTTAGACATTAATATGTTTAAAAAACACTGAAAAAAGCACAAATGTCAGGACATGTCAAAATTTGTCCAGGCCCCAAAAACCCCCTCAGACCCCAGAGGGTTAACTCCTATTACTTTCTTGTTTCTTCACTGAAATGTGTTAATACAAACTTACTTTCTGGGTCTCTTCATGTTGCTTTTCATTAGATGTAATGGATATAGTAGTAGGCAAAATGTGAATCAGGTAGTACCAAGCCGTTTCAGAAAATCAGAGGAGTTCTAACACGCATAAAAAATAAAGAGGAAGTGCTAGACAGCGTTGTTGAGCAGCTGCAGGAAGCATGAAGTCAGTCACACTTCATTGCTCAATAAAGTTCATTAGTTTGAATCTATATTGAGACATTTCCTGGTGCTTTCTGGAATAACTATATATATCACGACAATAAGGCTTTTTTTGAATGTTAATATAAAGGTATGAACAAGCTGTAGAGTTCGTTCAGCTGTTGTCTTTTGCTTTGTGCCATCTAACTTATTATCCCTCAAGAAGGAATATCAGCCCTTTGCCTAAAAATAGATAACTGGTCTGTCCTCAAACAAGAATCAAAACTGTGTTGTAGCTGTGGAGGATTCCTCTCTTTAAAAACAGTAAAATATAGATGAAATCATAAAAATACAGAATACTCTCCATTAAAATAAATCTGTATATATTAAACCATAGGTTCATATCAGTCTTTGGGTCACAGTGGCAGCAGTGCAGCGTAGATGTCCACAGCAGTTTACTCAACTTCCTTCTGAGAGATGCACAGTACTGCAAACCCCCCATTATGTCCTTGGTCTATTCTAAAGTCCCTTCCCACACGGGGAAGCACCTGGATAAGACATCCCCATCAGTTGCCAAACTGGGATTTCTCACTGTGGAAAAATCCCACAAGCCTCCTAAATTGCTGCACTCCCATTTCTGTTGTTTATACTGAAACTGGTATTTTAGTTTTTCATATCCACAGTTTCATGCTTTCACAACCCAGAGCACACAGGCTATATGTGAGCATACGACTTAAGATTCACTTGTAAATATAGTGTTTTATTTGTGACCTATACTGATTTGCAATTCAAGAAGAAAAGCACTTAAGTATTTAAGTCTATTGGCAAGTTATCCAAGATTGTGTATTAAATGTAACTTTGTGTGATGTGAGATGCTCAATTGTTCAGTAGCATTTACTGCTTGAGAATGGTTATCTAATCACTTCTGTAAGAAGCTGATCAAGTGTCTCTATTTTAGTGAGTTACAGCTAGAACTCTTCATTTTTCTTTTAAGTTCCTTGTGTACACAGTGGCCATGAAAGGCTGAGACCTTTGCCCACATCTCCCACTGAAAAGCATATATCAACTGACACACTTTTGTATTGTTTAATGTACAGCACCAAAAGGTTTAACTACAGACATGATCAATGTTCTTTTCATGTGTGTTGATAATTGACTGCTGCACTAAAAATACGACTACGCGCTTGACAGACATTGCATTATCTCTGTGGGTGAAGTCAGTGGATGTAGGCAACATATGTGAACATATGTCAACCTGCCTGTTGTTTAATTAACGGAATGCAGATTTTCCCTTTGCAAATGTCCTGGTTTGGTTATGGCCTGCTTGACCTGGTTGTTGTGTCCTATCTGAGAGAAGCAGCATCTTCACTGCACTGTGTTTCTTTGCTCAGGAGTATAAACGCAAGCAGCTAGAGGAACAGCGTCAGTCAGAGCGGCTGCAGAGGCAGTTGCAGCAGGAGCATGCCTACCTGGTGTCACTGCAACAGCAGCAGCAAGAAAAGAAACCCCAGCTATACCACTATAACAAAAACCTGGAGCCCAACAACAAACCTTCTTGGGCTCGTGAGGTAGCACTGTTACCTACATTTCCAGCCTTACATACCACTGTCATACTACTGTACTCTAGTAAATCCTTCACTCACTGTCATCCTGTCATTCCAGGTGGAGGAGCGAAGTAAACTCAACAGACAGGGCTCCCCCAAAATCTGCACCACTGTCTCTGACACTGCCATCCAGTCACGCTCTGACTCGATCAGCCAGTCGGCAGCGGCCCAGTCTGCTCAGACTCCACCAATGCAGAGGCCTGTTGAACCCCAAGGTGGTCAGAGCAAGGTGGGTGTTTGTTTGAAATTCAGCTAATTAAAACTGGGAGAAACAGTGGAAGGTACAGTACAACTGCTTAAGCCTTTCTGCCCCCTAATTCTTGAGCTGCTTTACCCTTTATCTGTGCTATCTTTTTTATGCATTTTTCTTCTTTTCCCTCCTTTTCTTTACTTCCACTTTATTCCTTCATGTTGGGGAAAAAAATCACCTTGGAATACAAATGCAACCTTGCGCTCTTCTTCACTTTGGCCTGCTTCTCCGACTGTCTCGTGCACTCTTCCCTTCCGCTCAACTGCTCTTCCCTCCTGGCGTGCTGCTGCTGCTGCTGCTTTTTTCCTCTGCAGTTCCAGATGGCTCACTTGGTTCCTCTGAAGCCTTATGCTGCCCCTGTCCCTCGCTCCCAGTCCCTCTGTGACCAGCCCACTAAGACCATGTCCGCCTTCCCCACCCAGGATCCCTCCCTTACCCCCACACCCCGTCCCGTTCACTCCAGAGAGCTGGTACGTCAAAATTCAGACCCCACTTCTGAAACCCAAGCACCACAGGCGCACCAGATCAGAGAAGATCGCGGCCCCTGGATCCGCTTGCCAGATGTGGAACTCCCACCCAAGGTAAGCTGGTTTTGCTTTAGCAATAGGTTTATAACCTGAAACATAAACCAAGTTTGAACGTACTATTAAATAAACTCTTCTATATCTGTACACAAATATCATTTTAGTGAGCCGTCGTTAGTAAGTGGATATCGAAAGAATAAGTAATACGAACTGTCCCAAACTGTAACTTGTGGATCAAACTGTTTTTCCATTCACTGTTTTGACCTTGTACTCACATGCTTATATCTGGGGAAATTCTTGTCCAGTTTAGGACTATTTTTATGTGAATACCTTCAAAGGTTTTATATGCAATAATCAATATAATTCTTGGGATGACAAGTGAATCTTCCATGAAGTTAATGTAATTTTTTAAGAGTTGTTTAAGGGTTTAAAATGAAAACATTTCTGATCACGTAGATTCGTAGAACTAAATAATGGTACATGTCACGCTATGATGTTGCTGCCCTCAGATTCCCCAGAGAACTGCTTCAATTGCCACAGCTCTAAACACCAACCTGACCTCTGGCATAAGGCATCCAGTAAGAGCCAGGTACGAGAGCCAAATCTTTTGATTGGATATTTCTTTTAATTAGTGTGTCTTAAATCATGATAAGTTGTAATGATAGCTTGAGATAAGTGATTTGCTCTTGGCAGCAATCCAGATCTCAGCCGCAACGATCGTTGGGAGAGAGGAGATAGTATGAGTGTCATATCCAATCTACCCCAGACTGGTTCTCTAGAGAGGCATCGCATCCTCAGTAAGTCCCTGCCTCCCTAGTGCTATTTATCTGAAGGCTGTCATTGCTATAAGCCTAATTTCAGAATTATGACTAAACTCTACCACATTGCTATTTTCAGGTTCCTCCAAAATGGATTCGCCTATTCTGTCTCATGATAGTCGTCATAAGCCAGGGGAGTCTCGCACCTCTTCTCGCCCTGGACGCCCTGCTGTATGTCCTTTTAGACTTATATCATATTGGCTGTCTCTCCAGTATCCCCTACTTACATCGGTGCATGCAACAGATAATACAGCTCAGATAGAAGCAGTTAGAAAATAAAAGGCACTAACTTACTGTACTTATGTTTAGTTTGATCTCAAACCCTGCATAACACACCTGTTCTGCAAATTGGCTAAGGCTGGATTCACACAGATATTTTCTCTGGTTTAAAATAACCCAACCCTCCTCAGTTATTTGAAGTAAATGTCATCTAAGTACGTATTCCTGGTGGATTTGTTTGTGAATGCTGTATTCCTTCAGTTTACCTTAAGATCATCACAGACAAAACAGTTTGCTGTCATGAAAGTTGCAGTATTTTGGCACCTAATAAGCCTTGTGTCGTTTTAACATAGGGCACGTCTGTCGAATCCAGCCTTACAGATTACTAACCGAAGGTCTTGTTCCTCAAACAGCCTTTCCGTTACACATTATGTTGTCCACAGTATTGCTGTTTCCCTTCATGTTTTTCCTCTTCTCAAATCCCTGTTTGTTGACTTTACCTCAAATGTACAGAGTTACAAGAGAGCTATAGGGGAGGTTAGTATCACTGTCTTTGTGTGTTGTGCAGTGCTCAGTGTTTGTGCATGAGTTTGTATCTGCATTCAGTGGCTGTAATACATGTTCCTGTAGAATGAATTGCATGCTTTTGTGTCTTCATTTATTGGAGAAATCGTGTCTTTGAATGAATTTTCACTCTTTATAATGTGTTTGCATTTTTGAGTCTGGAGTTACATGGGGACTGTTTATGAGGCCATCCTCCTGTTTATTTCTCACTTGTGTATGGATTATCTTTAACATTAGTACTGCATACATTACTTTTATTTACTACTTTTAATAGCTGCAATTATGTGGAAAAGCTTGTTGAATGCATTCATGAAATAAACTGTGGTGCATGTGTGTGCAGGACCATGGCCTCTTTGCTAAGGAACGTGCTGAGGAGCAGCCAAGGCCCCCAGTCAAGGCAAATGATTACTCCTCGTCTTCTGAGAGCAGCGAGAGTAGTGAGGAGAGTGAGAGTGGCGAGGGAGCAGAGGAGGAAGAAAGCCCCACAGATCGGTAACACTGTCACTTACAGATGTTGATGATTCAGGAAGTAAAGTTTTTTCAACTTTACTTCTGAAGAATTCAGTAGTTTCTATAATTACTTTTCTTTTCACTCTTTCCTTATTAACCTTGGGGCCCTATGCCATTCTTTGACATTCTTTTTTGATTTCAGCCACAGGGATGCAGACACCGATTCTGTCAACACCATGGTGGTTCATGAAGATGAAAGCGAGGGGGGAGAGGGAGAGCAAGCTGGAGGCTATGGGGATCAGACAATGCTGGTGCAGCGCGTGAGTCATATGTATACTTAATGATGCCTACAATTCTATGTGACTTGATGCAAAAATCAATGTAGTGTATGTCAAAAAACATTACAAAGCAGAAAGATTAGAGCATTGGTTCAGTTTTGTTGTTCAGTCATGTTGTTTTTAATTCATTTATACACAAACAAATGAGGAATGCATGGCTTTATGTGAAGCAGAAAAAAAATAATAATTCTAAGGTATCAGCAATGACTGTCAGCAATGACTGTTTGGTGTCACTCCCTCATTGCCAAAGAGCCTATTTGTAGATTCAGCATGTTACACCAGAGTTCAGAAGGGCACAGTAAGACATTAATCATGAAGGAGGCAGACGTGCAATACAGTGTCATATTTCCTGTCAAAACACTGTAATATTACTTGACCACAAAAACAGTTTGAAACCTATTGTACAGTTACTGAGTGTGTGTCATTAATGTGACAACTGAATATTGTTTTTATTGTATAAAAATGACTTGAGTAAAGCTGGTCTGCATTAGGTTCAGCAATATGATTCAGTCACAGACAGCATCCATTCTGCATGTGGCTCATGATGACTTGAATGTTGCACCTTCACTGAAGTGCAATTGTTTGTGTTATTTGAAAATGCACTAAGTGTCAACCCTTTGTGCTAAGCTGTGGCTATATAACTGAATATCAGGGAAAGATACAGAGTTACTTATTTGTCTGGCATTGTAAGTAACTAACATACACTGAAGGGGAATTTTGATTAATTACTTTCACACGTACCATAAATATGCTTTTTGTTTGTGAAGCGATTCTTTAGCTGGTTTCACTTACAGCACAGAAATTCAGCTGCACCACATTAGAACAGTGACATTCCTGCATATATGTCACACACTAGGTTGGACAGTCAGTATCAGCGTCAGGAGGACATGTTAGATACCACTGTACAAGTGAGATTGTTCCTCTTTGGTGAGACAAAATAGCAGCTGTCACTTGTATTGTAAGATACTTATTAATTTCTTAGAATGTCATATGCAGTTGTTATATATTTGACTTTGATATGTACAACAAATAAAAAGCAATGCAGAGGATTATAAAAATTTTAAAATGGCAGTGGCACATCAACATAAAACACACAACCCACAACACTTAACCAGTGTTAAGAACATGTTGCAAGTTTTGTTGCAACTGTTATTTCCTATCCTGGTAAACAGAATAGCTCCAATAGATCCAAGTCTGTTGTTATGAATTAAATATATGTGTGTGTGTTTGTGTACATGCGTGCACCTGGTCTCTCGCCATGGTCTCTCTTACCCAAAAGACCCCAGAGAAACGGAGCCATAATGGATACACTAACTTGCCAGATGTGGTGCAACCCTCCCACTCCCCAACAGATTCAGCCACTCACTCGTCCCCTGGGAAGGACTCTGTTTATGATGTAAGTCTTCCTGATACTAATTGTCAGTCCTACACTCCTGGTTTATTTTTGTGTTCTGTAAACTTGCCATCATTCCACCCAAGTCCACTGGGTTTTCTGAAAATCACTTTAGTTAGTTGGCTCTCAGAAATATAATATAGAAATATAATTTGTTTTACTACCACATAAGGCTAAAAAGTACTAAATGTTAACATTTAGTGTAAGAAGCTAAAATCTCCTCAGACTTGATGTTGATTTAAACAACACTGTCCACCTCACACATTCTCCTGCCCTACCAGTATCAGTCCAGAGGTTTGGTTAAAGCATCTGGCAAATCCTCCTTCACCACCTTTGTGGATCTGGGGATGTACCAGTCACCAGGAGGTACAGGGGATAACATATCTGTCAGTGGTGAGTCAGAAGCCTTTCAATCTTGCAGGAACATCTGCTTGGGTTTTCTTTTGCTTTTGATTTCTTAAATATTTTAAAAAATGCAGTTATAGATGTTTGCAACATTTTTCACCAATTTTTGACATTATTTATTTCCTGTCCAATAAAATATGTAAAGATCTATTTTTTTTTTCCAACGTTGAGGGTGTATTTTGTATAATGTTAGAACATACATGTTGTACAAGTATTAACTTGATAATCATGTTTATTTTTTTTTTTGAAGAATGGTGAATGGGAGATTTGTATCTAGTTCCTAATCTTTTATCAGTCTGCCCTGACTTGTTTTTTTTTTCCACTGAAAATTTCTCTGCTGCATCTGCATGTAGGCTCCAGGTTTGAGCAGCTGAAGATGGAGGTGAGAAAAGGATCCATGGTGAATGTGAATCCCACTAACACACGCCCTCCAAATGACACACCTGAGATCCGCAAGTACAAGAAGAGGTTCAACTCTGAGATCCTGTGTGCTGCACTTTGGGGTGAGAATGGCCTCAATAATTGAGTGTAAAGGAAAAACAGAGATTATATACATTTTTAACTGTAGTGCCCACAGTATGGTATACATTTGCAGTAACCAGAGTGACCACATTATGGACAAGTTAGATTAACCTTCCACATCTCTATCAGCTCCAGCAGAGCTCTGGTTGCAAGTTTGATCAATACTGCATACCACATATTTGACACCACCAGTGTACCTTCTAGCTCTACTGATGACTGTTGATAATAGCAGTGTGTCGTTTTATTATCAGAGCTCTTTATCAGTTCCTGATCTTCTGCCCTCTTCTCACAAGCTTGATAACCACTATCTTGTTGTTTAATAATTGGTGACTTTGCAGTTGTGTTTGTGTAACAAAATCTGTGTATTGTTGAACATTATGTGAAATTCTATTTATTTTCAGTGAGCTGGTTGATACATTTATGCCATGCATTCTTTACAGTTATCTTTTATACTTCTCTAAACAAAATAAAAGTGATGGTGGTCAAGTTGCTATGGATTAAAATGTTACATGAAAGCATACAAAATGTCAAATAAGTTACAACCCATATATCCTGCAAAATTATTTCTAGCTGTGGTAACTAATTAGTCATTTTATGCCAAATGAAAAAAAAGCAAATTACTTGTGTATGTGTGTTCCCAGGTGTGAACCTGTTGGTGGGCACAGAGAATGGTTTGAAGCTACTGGACCGTAGTGGTCAGGGCAAGGTTTACCCCCTCATCAACTCCCGCAGGTTCCAACAGATGGACGTCCTGGAGGGCCTCAACCTGCTCATTACTATATCAGGTCATTACTGCCGCTCATTGCCAGTCTGCTCTCACTACTGTTGGTTTAAGCTGTCTGTGCTTTTGGCATATGACTGCTGACCGTTAAAGAGGGATTAGTTGGATTTTCTCTGTAATACTGACCTTATTATGTAGAATCCTGAGATAATGTTTTATTGTAATTCGGTGTGATACAAATAAATTTGAGTTGAATAATTGAAAGTGAAATACTGCTATTAGCCAAATGATGCTAAGGCTTTCAGGGTGATTGTTTAGCATTGCATTTTGAATTTGCACTTCAAAATCACATTCCTGTGGTTTGCTGTTTTCATTTCTGTGCTCTGTAGGTGCTAAGACACACTTTAACTTTACTGGGTCTTCTAAGGACTGATAGTTATTTGTAAAACATTTATGATAATTTTCTGTTCACTAAGTTTTGTTTGATGTTGCCACACAAAAATGCAGGAGTCATGTTTAAAAACATAGGTAGAGGCAGTCAGTATGGTTAAGCATTTGTTTCAGCAGTCTTAAAGCAGTATAAGACAACCAAAACCTAGACACTTGCATTCTTTGTAATTGATCTCCCACTACATTTATTAAGGCAAGAAAAACAAGGTACGTGTCTATTACCTGGCCTGGCTAAGGAATAAGATCCTTCACAATGACCCTGAGGTAGAGAAGAAGCAAGGCTGGACCACTGTGGGAGAGATGGAGGGATGTGTGCACTACAAAGTGGGTGAGTGAGGGATGATGGTTTCGTATACATTCTCATACCTGCGTTCGGCACAGTAAATTATTGATTACATGTATCTGATATCCGATGGCCTTGCGGTTGTTCCATTTAGTGAAATATGAGAGGATAAAGTTCCTGGTGATTGCTTTGAAGAATGCAGTGGAGGTTTATGCTTGGGCACCCAAGCCTTATCACAAATTCATGGCCTTCAAGGTAAGTCTCCCTTTTCCTTTGTGCTGGATTAATTGTATGGGGTCAGTCAACTAGAAGAGCTTTCAAGCTGGTTGCTGTCATACTTACTCTCCTCCTTTTAAACAGTCTTTTGCAGACCTGCCACATAGGCCTCTCCTGGTTGACCTGACTGTGGAGGAGGGCCAGAGGTTGAAGGTCATCTATGGTTCTTGTGCTGGCTTCCATGCCATTGATGTGGACTCTGGAAACAACTATGACATTTATATCCCTGTTCATGTAGGTTTTACTATCAGACACTGTACTGTTTTTGGAGATGTGAAATCCACTGGAGATCATCCCTTCTGTTTTCATCTCTAACAGATTCAGAGCCATGTGACACCACACGCAATTGTGTTCCTGCCCAACTCAGATGGCATGGAGATGCTGCTGTGCTACGAAGATGAGGGCGTCTACGTCAACACCTACGGCCGCATCATCAAGGATGTGGTCCTGCAGTGGGGCGAGATGCCTACATCCGTTGGTATGAGAAACTGTAAATCCCAAACAAACTTACATGGAGCTACTGTAAGTGCATTGTCTAATACTGATATTACTTTGCTTTGCAGCTCATATCTGCTCTAATCAGATCATGGGCTGGGGAGAAAAGGCCATTGAGATTCGCTCAGTGGAGACTGGCCACCTGGATGGTGTCTTCATGCACAAAAGAGCTCAGAGGCTGAAGTTTCTTTGTGAGAGAAATGACAAGGTAAGAGATGCAAACAATTAAACCTAAAGGATAGTCTACTTTTCCTTTCGGCTGCACCTTCAAGGGGTCGCCACAGCGAATCATCTGCCTCCATGACATTAGTAACATATGTCCTTTTTGTCTGTGCTGTCCCTCAGGTGTTCTTTGCATCAGTGCGGTCTGGAGGCAGCAGCCAGGTGTACTTCATGACCTTGAACCGAAATTACATCATGAACTGGTGAAGGAACAGCTGCTCTGGTCAGTGTGTGGAAACCCAGCAGGGTTTGGAATAGGAAGTGCATCCAACAGTCTTGCAAACGCATGCACTCAAATGCTCGCCCTCTCCCTCTCTCTCTCTCTCTCTCTCTCTCTCTCTCTCTCTCTCTCTCTCTCTATGGCTAGCTCTCTCTCATCACTCATGCTCCAAAGAGACACACCAAGTCTTATATACAGGCACAAACAGTGTCCAGATTCATTCCAGCCTACACTCTTAAAGATACAGTTTCTACTGCAGCCCCTGATAACATTCTCCCTGGAGTCATCATGAAACTCACAGATAGATGAGCTTCAAATGTTAATAACATCTATTAATTTGTATTGTATATATTCTTGTCTTGATTTACTTGGTGGAGCTGTGTTCAATCGTAACTATTTAGTTTCTAATTGTGAAGTATGTTAAAAACATTCCTTGATGGTTCTACAGTGCATTTTGAAGAAGGAATTATTTACCAATACTACATGTTAAAATGAAGCTGTAAATAGATAGCACCCAACATTTAGATCTGAGTCATTTGCAGGCCTCTTATATACTCTCTATTCAATGTGTTGCTACTAGACACGTGGACATCAAATAATATAATGCTGGATCAGCCATCTGCAGTGGCCTGAGGACCCTTGATATTATGGAGGTTTTCCAATTTCATGGAGGTTTAAAAGAATAGTTTAGTACAAAGAAATACAAAAGGACATTACTGTCAGGACAAAGTAGTTTTTTTTTTGTTTTGTTTTTTTCCTGGCCTGAATGGCAAATGATGTTGCAGCTTTTAGTTATGGCAAGTAAGCCTTGAATGCTTCAAAAGCAAAATAAATTTCAGTTCGAAAACAAATAAAAAATTAAACCAATCAGAAGTCTTATATCTGCAGTACTTAAAATGAGTACTGTGAAATCTCCTACTCTTGCCTATTTTATGATTTGGTGAAACCATTAATTATTCGAATCATCGGACTTGTATCTGAACTTTTTGTTTTCATAAATTTACAAAATACAAAAATTGATATTTATATGTAGTGATTCTGTATTGGTATTAGCCTACTGGTATTCTTAATTTTATTGTAATTATATTGCCATTACGTTGCAATATATGCTATTCTTGTGGTGTCTCTGTTTGAGGAGGAGAGTTCTTGTGTTTGGCTGGTATTGTTAGGGGGATTTGTAGGCAGACATTTGTTAGTAAAGGAAGATGTCAGAGAAGCATGGATAGAGGATGTCACTGAGACTGTAGTGATTAAGGGCCATCATTTTCAGGGCCCTTTCACCCTTGTACACATCTATCTACTCTGCTGTATTATATTTCAGTTTTTAGACTATTTTGTTAGTGTAGATCTTTTTGTGAGAAGTGTTCTTCCGGGAGAAATAGCTCTAAGTGTGGTACTGTCTTGGGCCAGTGGAAAGATTAAATGTTGGGCGACTGCAATACCACAGTGGAATCCATTTCATCAGGCGCTTTGGAGAACATAGCTGGAACACATGAGACTTGATGTATTTTATATCTTTACATTCTGCCAAAGTTCACAGCATATTCTGCAACTGGGGTTTGAACCAAGGCCAAAGGAAATGCAACTCAAATGGTAACTAAAGATATTTACAAAGAAACTATCCCTACAGATCACTAACCAGTGTTTCTCTTTCAGCACATAAATCCAAAAAGTCTGCAGTTTTTAACCAGTATTTTGGGATCGTGCTTTATTATCCAAGTATTTTCTATAGATCTCGACTGTGTGTTTGTTAGAAGTGCATTCCCACTTTCTTTTTTTTTTCTCCCCCAAGGGAACTGTGTGCACTCATACACCAGGCAATATGGTAGTAGTACTGAATGAGGCAGCAGTATCAGGAAGTAGGTTGGTGATTTTCTGTCAGCAGTGCACAGATCAACACACAGATCTTTTTTTCTTCAGTGACTCACTCTAGTCACGAAAACAGGACTGTCATTTTTTTTTTTTTTTTGTGTGAACCTGCCAGTAAAAAAAAAAGAAATCTTGGTTAGTGATCTGTTGCATAGTGTGCAAAAAGGCACACTTTAATTTAAGGAGACATATTTTATACAGCTAAAAAGAGAGCTATTAAGAGTGCAGTATATGGTCATAGCAGAGTTTAATCAAAGATTATATAAATCATTTTATGGTGAGATTATTAAACTGTAAATGGGCATGGAAAGCACTTTCACTTCTGTAATCGTACATTTATAAATATATCTCAAGCAGATACTTTGCTGTGCATGTAAGCCATTGAGATAGAGTATGTAGTACTGTATCAAAGTTGTTTTCCCATTTAGTAAATGTGTTTCTATTCTGAAATACCTGTTATGTGCCATGACCTACATTTTAATATTTATTAACATAGTTACAATCCCCCAGGAGCTCATGCTTTTAATGATCAAATTATTGTTTTTTTTTTTTTAAATCAGTCTGCCATGTTTACAGTCAAAGCAGTGCCTTGGAGTTGGGAAGATGAGAGGTTTTAGGATGGGTTGTGAATCACCCCCCACACCCTTAATGCTTTTGTCTCTTACTTGAAATCACATGAAGAAGAGGCATGAGTTTATTTGCTCTATTGTTATGATAAATGTCCTGTGCCAGTTAAGTGCACTTAAGTCAACTCCAGAATATCCCTTAGAGGGACTTGAAATGCTTTTTTTTTTTTTTTTTTTTTTTCTTTCTTTCTTTTTTTTGGCACCAGAGATATAACCTAAAACAATCAGAAGATAATTATCTATTCAGAATGTTGCAATAAGCTAACAAATGTCCGATTAATCCAGTGTAACATGTAGAGGATACTCACGATGGGAGCCAGCGTAGAGAAAAGCCATAAGTGTGAAACATGTTTGTAGACAAAACATAGTACTTGTGCACAGATCAAATTCAAATGTGTGATGTCTGCTCAGAAAATGTAGGTCCTTGCAGCAAAACTGAGCTCAGCGCTTATTCTTCAATAATGTTGATTGTGTTGATTGTAGTCGGGAAAGTAGCTTGATATATTCTGAGAAGCCTGTTTTATAAAATATGTAAATTTAGTCTATATTGAGAAATAAAAGTGAATGTACATCTATCTATAAGACAGATTTGTATTTATATAAAAAATGTGTACCACTCTATTAATCGAAGCACAATAAGTAACAGAGAGATGTTTTTTTGTTTTTTTTTTCTTTTCCCCTCATTCACTCTGTCAAACCTCAGTATGTAACCAGTCTAAGTAGCTTGTTATAGTGAAGCGAGCGGTCTGCTGAGACAGCTGTGTTTATATGGACAGTGTCAATTACTGCAGTGTTTCTGTTGCATTATATTATGCAAACAGAAATGTAAAGTCTCTCTTCTGGTTACCACTGGAGTCCACCGTGGCTGCGATTCAGACACGTTTGGTGACTCACAGATTGGTGTTGGACTCTTGGTCTCTGGTGAAAATTGCCTGTGTGGGGTTGACAGGCTGTTAATGTGCCCAGGCTTTTCAGATTGGATCAAATAGGCAGCAATTAACAAGTGAAAAATGCATTAGTTCGTTATTACAGAGTGTATTTCCTGTCTGTTAACTTTAGTTTGATACTCACAAGTCCACGAGCACGTTGAGATATTTCCTTTGACATTTTGTCTGGAACATCTCATGTGCTGCCTAGCAACATCACCCAGTGCACGTAATAACAATAAACTCAGATCTGTAATGTCCCAGGAATTATTGTTCAAAGATTTTTAAAAAGACTCACAATCTAAAATCTTACTTCACCTGAAATGCGTAGGCCATGGTTGTTTTTTTTTTTGTTTGTTTTTTTTTTTAACCTTTGGCTCATTTTGATCATTTTTTAACTTAACATTGAAAAAGGATTCCCTCAGTGACCTGGGATTTGTGTGGTCAAATATAAGTAAAACAATAATCCACTAATTGAGTGTTACACTCCTGGAACATTGTCTGACTGAGGATGGACAAATGTAACAGAGTTAGAAATACCCTTTTTATTATTTCACACGTTCTTCTTTTCATATTCTACTTTACCCATGATCCAGCAGTTTTGGCAACTGTTTGGTTGGACTTTTTTGGTCTAATGTAGCCTCAAGCAGCTCCCACAAAGAGCTGTGTACAACTTTTTCCATGTACACTGTAGACAGACTTTAATCATTGCTTCCACTTTGCAAACACAACGGTCGTTCTGTGTTTTTTTTTTTTTTTTTCTTCATTTTTCCATAAGACCCTTAAGGTGTGAAAGTGCAATTTAATTTCCTGCCAAGAGCCATTAAAAGGTCTAAACCTCACAACTTTAGTTTTAGGGAGCATTTATGTCAGTCCGACCATAAGTACGAACAGTATTGAACACTGATTTCATATAACTTGGCTCTGAGCAGACAAGATGAATGAACAGGTTTGTCATCAAAGAAAGCAGCACCAATGAAATGTAGGTGGAGCACTGAAGGTGTAGACGACATTTTTTTTAATTTTTTTTTTTTTATAAGCAATACAAGCGTCGGACTGAATCAGAGCCGCGGCTGTCCATCTCAGTGCAATGGGCAGGAAGTGATTCCTCACTGGCCTGAATGTAGGCTGGTTTGTGTGTTGCTTGTTGCAGAAATTGTTCTGTATTAAATCTTTTTATTTATTTTTTTTAAATCACAAGAAAATAACTGCTTCTCTCTGTCAGTTTAACACAATCACCTGTCGAGATGCTTGTTCTCGTTTTGCTGTCATGAAATCCCAGAAACTGCCTTTTAGAACTTTCAAGTATCGATAAATTGATGATGGCTTAGGCACTCCTCTCTCATAGCTAATATTTCTAATCAATAACGTGTGAAAGGATTAGCAGCTGTAGCTGAGAATGACGCAGATCAAACTTGGGGAGCTCTAATTCAGTGTGGATCTTTGGACAGAACTACAATATCTATATTCTTTTTCAGTAATTTGTTTTTTTTTTTTAAAGACAGTAAACATCTTTGCAATGTTTTAGTGTGTGCGCGCGCGTCTGTGTTACTTGTAAGAGGTTAACTCCAGATTGTATTTCATAGACTGATCAACTTTAAACTTTCAAAAGATTGTGTTGAATGAATTCATGTCTTAATACAGAATTGTTTGAAAAATAAATGACCTTGATCTCATATTAGACTGTGTTAGTCTTGTTTAATGTCTTTGTATTTTGAAAAATGTCCATCATGCTACTTTTGAAATACATTTTTACTGGAGGAGTAAGTACGACTCCAGAATAAAAATAATAATGTGCATTCTTTTAACATACAGGTGAAATATTTTTCGAAAACCACATGATGGTGCTAATCTGCTTGTCCCTTAAACTAGCTTCATTTAAAAAAAAAAAAAATGAGACTATGTAAGCATCCTACTTTTCAGGAGGCACAGTTTAGCTTTCACTGCCAGACTCTTAGATGAATGAAATGAACTGCCTAGTGATAAAGATAAAACATTTAGAGATAAAGCTTTTGTCTCTACTTTGTGAACCACAGATCCTAAATGAGATGCAGCACCCCTTAGTGGCTGAAGGTGAATGAAACCACAACAACTGACAGGAGAGGCTATTATTTATTAATATTATGTACAATTATACCATCATAATGTCCAGATAATACATTGACAAAGTCAAAGTACAAATACTGGCAACTGCTTTAATCAGATGTATCTTATAATGCTTTTAATTTTTACCACCTTCTGAATCTTTTTGAGTTAATTTAATGGCATCGATATTCTCTATTAATAATCAAAGTGTATCCGAGGCACACAGGGAAAACATGAATAATATAAGTGTAAAAAAAATGGAACAAAAACTTCAGGTATGTGGGGTACATTTCTATAAAAGCTGTGACTATGTGATGTTAAGATGATAAATAACTTCACTCTTCTTCCCCCCTTGGTCAATCGTCAGTCCTGTCTTTCAGTGATTTTTTTTTTTTCTTTCTTTTTGTGTGTGTGTGTGTGTGTGTGTGTGTGTCAGTGGACATGATTCTCCATCTTTGCTAAAATATGTGTGGTACTGAGACAAAGACGGTACATAAAATTTTGTCTGGAGCGCATCTTGGACTTTATTGTAAACAAAGACAATTGTCAAATACGTTCTTCTCCCCTGCTTAACTTGAGGAGCTGTGTGTGTGTGTGTGTGTGTCTGTGTGTGTGTGTGTCTGTGTGTGTGTTAAATGATGATGTTACATGTGTTAAAAGGCTTCAGGTAATAGTGGCATTTGTGTTTTTACTTGAGCAACTCGAGATTCAACTGTACTTGGTCACACCATGACATTTTAGACTCTGTGTGTGTGTGTGTGTGTGTGTGTGTGTGTGTGTGTGTGTGTGTGTGTGTGTGTGTGTGTGTGTATATACTGTAGCCTGCTACTGTGCACTTAATCAGCTGCAGGTAGTGTGTGTTTTGTGTAAACTTGTATTTAAGTCATATATTTTATGTACAGTACAATGTTGCAGTTTGAGTTTTACATACAGTGTGAGGGCTGGGTCCCAGCATCAGAGCGGTGTCTTGTCTCGTTGGACATATATATATGTGTGTGTGTGTATGTGTGTGTGTTTGCTCTTTATGTGCATGGCTCAGTTCCAGATCTTGAGGAAGCTGTCCCAGGACCCGGTGCACACCGCCATGCCATCGTCAGTCACACCCAGACAGCTCACCCGATTGTCATGGCCAGCCAGGACTCCTGAAGGAGGGACAAACAGAAGAAGGCTTGTTAACTGTGAAATATTTTGCTCCATGAAACTTCTTAAAACCCACACACACACCACAGTGACCCAGTGTGTGAATTTGATGCCAAGTCTGGGGTGGAGCTTGATTTCATATGTAAACCTAAATGCATCAAATTCTTCAGTGCAGGGCTACAACTAATGACTTCTTCTAATCTGACAAATATTTTCTCAACTATGTCATTAATCTGTTAGTTATGAAATGACAGAGAAAGTGAAAAATGCATGTCACAATACTCCATCCAATTGAAGGTATCATAGCTGCTTTTTAGGTCCAGCCAGCAGGTGGACCAAAACCCAAAGATACTTATTTTAACAAATTGAGAAAAGCAGCAATTTCTAGAAATGTAAACTGAAAAATAATACTTGCTTGTTATTTTTCTGTCAGTCTATTAATCACCTAATGGTTGCAGCTATAGTTAACTGGGAAAGAAGATTTGAGGCATTTTCACTGGAATCTCTTTAGTTAACGATGCATCTGCAGCTCCGTAGCACCAAGTTAACCCCCGCTTGGCAAATATTTTTTCATGACAGGGCCAGCCACAATTACCCCATCATGATTAAGGGGTAATGAAATCCCTTAAATTTGACAAATTGATTCATCCACCCATTAAAATAGCTCATCTCCAGGGGTAGAGTAATGAGCTTTAAAGGTGAGAGTCAGGCTGTCAGCAGGTAATGGTGTACTTTCTTATCACCTCTAATCAGGCAGTTTAACCAGTTATCACAACTAACTGCACATTTTTATTTACTTTAGCAAAGCTAAGCAATTCTTCCTTTATTAAAGAGGTAGTTAGCCTTTGTAAATCAGAATTGCGGTTACTTGTCTTCAGTTATTGATTCACAGGCTTTTTACATTGTTTTTGATTGAAACACTGCAGCTCAAACTGAGTATTGTTTTTGCAGTGGTACAGTAAAATACATTTCACTATTTTGGCAGTTTAATTTTTTTTGCGTTCCAACTAAATGTTGTGTAACCCTCTAAGTTTACACTGCATCACACCAGTGTACAGCTGTTTTTTTCCTGCCAGTTCCACCCACCTGCTCTGTCTCCCTTCATGGCGTCCCAGATGTTGCAGTTAAAGTCATCGTAGCCAGCCAGCAGCAAACGGCCAGAGCGCGAGAACGCCACAGAGGTGATGCCGCAGATGATGTTGTCGTGGCAGTAAATGCTGAGCTCCTGGTCTGCACGCAGGTCAAACAGCCTGCAGGTGGCGTCGTCCGAGCCTGTGGCGAAGGCGCTGCCGTTGGGAAAGAACTGAGGAGCAGCACAGGAAGATGGATGAGAAGCAGGAAGTGTGGATGGCTCTTTAAAAAGACGGTTACATCAGTCCTCTAACGAAGCCACAGTAAACACATGCAAATACAGTACAAGTAAGTGGTTCAGCGTAGGGGAAGAGCTGTCAATATTCCACATGCTATCAAAAAACTGACTGTTGGTGTGTCTGCTCTTTGAACCTGAGTGAGTCAGTGTGTTGTGATCACTGCGTTTTCACACTGACTCTATCCACTTGTCACACTGTCAGACAACCTGATTCCAGACTCCACCTGGAGAGTGTCAGGATATGGTGTTAATTGTTTAAATCCCTCCCAAAGCTGGAGACAAGACCATGTGTGACGTCACACATGGTCTTGTTTCAAACAGTAACAGGAGGGACAGTCTGCCACTTTACATCACTGCTGGGCTGACACTAATGCCAGATATTTGGAGTTTAATTGACAACAGAATTATCTGTTAATCAATACATATTTGACAACTGTAGTTTGGGTACTGGGCCGCCCGTGCCCTGAGCGTACTCACGCAGATGGCGTTGATGTCCGACTCGTGGCCTGTGAACGTCTGTCGGCACATGCTGTCCCTGATGTCCCACAGTTTGACCGAGGCGTCGCAGGCCCCTGACACGAAGGTGCGGAGGTCGGGTGACAGGGACAGACTCATGACGTCGCCCGTGTGGCCCGAGAAAACCGTGGTCTGCTGACTTGTCTCTATGTCCCACAATGCACTGGGGGCAGAGAGTGCAGAGATTAGACTCCTGTCAGCTCATGAAAGCATGTGTGCGCACGTGTGTGTTGCGATCTCTGACTCACCATGTGGTGTCTCCTGAACTAGTGATGATTTGATTGTCATCAATGAAACGGCAACATGACAGGTAACCTGAGGATACAGAAATGAATGAAAAGTGCACATTAAAGATAATACACACATTTTCATAAAACCTGTACAGTGTACTAGTGTCTACTGTGAGTTACTGTAACCTTCAAAGAGAGAGAGAAGCTGAATGAACAAAACACTAGGGCAAGGATGGAGTTAATATATGAAAGCCATTTCCTGCATTTGCATCGGTCTACCAAACAGGTTTTGATGGAAATTATTTTTTTATCAAAACCAAATCAGATGTTTAGATACACATGCTATATGTTGCTATTCTGAACCTACTACAGATCATGTTTTCATTTCAAGACCTTTATGATGTTTAACGTGTTTTTAGTCTTTTTACCAGAATATTCATAGATTAATTCTTTTTTAACCCCTCGCTGGACACATTCAGCCTAAAGCTGTTAAAGTGATGTGGTTACTGTATGTCCATCCCATCCCCAGTAGAAACTACACACCTGCAATAGAAACATCTTGATATTACGTCCATTTTTCAACAATAGACATCATGATTATTTTCGTATTTATATTTGTGCCCATTTGCAGAAAAAGTGCTTTGTTTAACCTAATAGATTCCTATTTAATTTGTTGTAATTTCAAATACACATTTGTAGACTCAAACATAACAGTAATGCATGGCATGATGCTGCCAAAGAGAAAGCAGAAAGGTTTTAAATCTAATAACATACATCAGCACAGTTTCACTGTCTCAGCTCAGTAAGACTGTGTTGCCCTGTGAATGAAATGCTCATTGTTTGGGAGAAGAGGCGACTGGAGCGTGCCCGTCTGAAATGCCTCATCAGTTTGGCTCACAGGAAGCCATGTTCTCTCACCTGTATGGCCAGGTAGTTCCCTGCTGACCCTGACGTTGCCCTCACGCGTCTTTAAGCAGTAGATGGAGCAGATGTTGTCGAGGCCACCGCAGGCGACGTAGCTCCCAGAGGGGGCGTAGGCACAGGTCATCACCCAGGAGGAGCGAAGGGGAATGGCGTGTATCTAAGACGGGAAAGGTAGAAGGAAACCCCGATGCAAACATTTCATAAGAGCGTAAAAGTGAGACAGTATTAACGCTGGGGATCCAACGCCTCTTTAAATGTCCCAATAAGTCAAAACAATGGTTGTAAAAGAAGCTATTAGTCAATCACATGCCTGCAAAAGAATGTTTATTCCACTGTGACCATTTATCCAGCATGATGAGAATAATTTAGCTGATTTTACCTTGTTAGTGGTGTAACTATCCCAGACGATCAGTTTTCCATCTTGAGAGGCACTAACCAGAAGCCTGTGGAGACAAACATTCAAACATCTAATATCCTCTCTGCGTGCTTTTGTTGTCATTTCGTACAACAATGGTGCTGGACATTCATTCAAACCTTCTGTTAATAAATAATAAATAAGAAGGCACAACATCTTTTAGCTGTTTAACTCTAGTCTCACTTTGCTCCCTTTACACTTGGAATTTTGTGGAAATTGTTGCAATGGGACATTTTAAAACCTCATGATGGTGCTAGAAGAGTCAGGAGATCACCAGGGTCTTTACTGACCGACTGAGCCAAGCCACTAGTGTGGCTTAAAAACAAACTCTCACCCAACAAGCAGAATAATTGCTTTATTCCATTCGATGTGGTTGACCTAAAGGATTTACAGGCAATTAAAAGTAATGTTATGCATTAAAATAATGTTTTTGTTTTGACAACACAGTAAATGCACAGTGAAAACAGTTTTCTGCTACAGCTCAACTATAATGCATCATCCCACCTAAAAGTTGTTATGGTATTGAACCAAAGATTGTAAGGAGGCAAGTGGCCTGTTCAAAATGTCCATTTCCTACTGAGGCACTTCAGGGAAAACCGATGCACGTCAGCAGTAAAGTAAAAGGCAAATCAAAGGCATTAAGTCAATAACATAAGAGCTCCGTTATAGTACAGACCCACCTTGAGTCTGAACCCCAGTGCATGGCGTAGATCTTGGCAAGGTGGCCACGGAGGGTGCGTCTTGTCCGCATCTGAATCCGCCCCACAGGATCCAGAGCAGCAGTTATCTAGGTTAGTGTGGAGAGGATAACTATGTTGTGATGGAAAGATTTAGACCAGTTATAACTCTGTATCTTAACACCTGGGACGTTCAGTAGCACTTACCTGTGTCAGGGTTGAATCTCCACATGCTTTCCTGGCATCCTGATGGGCATGCAAAGAAAAAGATAATCCAAGAGGTGAATATGTCAGTGTTACCGTGCTAATGGTGAAAATGTAACTATGAAAACATCTGTCTTACCCTTATCTGGTTCCTAAGCTGCTCGGCCTCCTGACGAAGCTGCTCCAGCTCACTCATTTTGGATGTGTCCAAGCCGTCACCTGTTGGTTAGTGGGATGACTTCAAATATTAGACACTGACTTACATGGAAAACCATCACAAAATGAAAAAAAATTTAAAAAGTACTGTCCCCGTATATGAGAGTGACCCACTGGGATTGGAATAATTTCATGCTTTTATAATCCAGTAATCCAGGGGTCCACTTTCATCAAAAATGAGTGAAGTCAAATAATTTACCTAAAATACTGTTCGTCCCTGATTTGGGGAAGTAAATATTAATATATAAACACGATTTCTAATCTCTTAGCTTTACTGAACCCACACAGTGAGAAGAAACCCTGTAATCTGTTTATGGCTGTGCAACCATGCCCGATTTAACTGAGGAGAATAATCTGTAATGACAAAGCAGCTTAGAGTCCCTCCCTTCGGAGCAGAGGGAACCTGTTACACTGTGCACACATAGATCAAAGCTCATATTACTGCTGGACACAGTCAGTTTCCATTGGCTCCCTGTGGTCCCTAAGTATGAACATATCGGGCCAGTGTGTCAAAGAGTAGCGGACGTGTCCTTTAGCTATGGGCCAACTGGGCTCCCACACTGAGCATCACACACAATGGGCTTTGAGTAGGAAGCAGCATTTCCAGTTAACTGATAGCAGCACAGTAACACATTCAAACAGTCTCCCAGATATGGAACCAGTGTGTTTGCATATGTAAAGCTATTCAAATACATGAAAACAGTCCACTGCAAACATGCATAGTACACACTATAAGAAAATTAGCTACAGTAGGTCCCTGCTCCCCGGATGGGGGAGAGAGATCAGGGCTGGACGGGTTCAACAAGACGACTGGAGTCATGTCAATGGGCAGAGAGTACAAGAGTGGAAAAGACACATATCACCCAGACACACATGCACCTGCACTGCTGCATGGCCTAGTAGCAGAAAGAGGCTCACACCCTGCAAAATGCTGCTGCTGCTGCTGAAGAAGAAGATGATGATGATGATGATGATGATGATGATGATGGGAGTTTAGTATAATCACGCATCTTCTCATGATGGGGGGTTCACTGTCTTTAACAACATGGGTTATAACACAAGAAGACACAAATGCTAAGATGCCCAGTGTGAGTGGCCCCACCCCTTGTGGTGCATGTCTGATGTGTGACTGCACCAACATGGCACTGCTGCATCTGCACCTGGAGAAGACTGTACATACAGACCCTGTACCCCCCCCCCCCCACCGCACGTCTGACAGAGCAGATGTTGATGTCAGACAAACTGGTGCACGAAAACCACGACAGGCTGCGTGGATGCGGGCTGCATCACGCACTGGGCGGCACAGAGTGGCTGATGAAGGCCCACCTCTCCCCACGCACACTCGGATCCTAACTAGCCAAACGAATCTAGAGGAAAAGATGCCGTGAACAGGCGCATCCTCGCCCGTCCAGCCCTCACTCAACAGGCAGGCCTCACAGCCGCGGTCACGGTGCCGGATCACGGGTGGCTACCTGTTAATTCTCCCGATGGGGCGTTTCTTCCTCCCGTGGAAAACTGAAAGCAGCGTCCCCGGAGTCCCGTGGATGATTTGACTCCGTGTGTTGTTCAGTCATTAAAGGGACGAGCCGCGGAGGAGATCCACTTGTGTGTCACGATGAGGTTGTTTCCACAGTCCTTCAGCAAAAAGACAAGCGGAGGAGGGATACACACATTTCCATGTCTCCGCTTTAGCTGAAGTCCCGACAGAGACGAAATCTGCTGCTGCTTCCTCTCTGAAGTGCTCTGCCCCCTTTCACACCCGACAAGGGAACAAAAACATCTCTGTCTGGCAGTGGGTAAACAAACACGATCGGCCCCCAGCTCGGTCCCCGTCCGCATCAAGGGCTGGGCATTAAAACACTGCTCGGCCCCTTTTACTCCGACTCGGCTTTTCGTGACGTGATCCTCGTTTCCTTCCTCTGTTTGGTCCCCTCCTCCCTGTGCCGACACTTCTCCAGGACAGCCTGCGGAATGACCGACCGAAACCTGCAGAACTGACCTTAAAAACCAGTCTTGTTGCAGGAGATCCACTAATCCGTGGATGCACTTCGTGGATTTCCTTCCAGGGTAAAGGCAGGCAGACGGGTCCATTGAGGATCAGGCAACCGGCGTTTGCAGCAGGGTCCTCAAATCCGGGCCTGAAGTCTGTTTGAGCCACACCCATCTCTTAAATACTAGTGAGCCCCAAAGACCCCCTCTGATCAGCTCAGACCACCTCGCTTGGGTCTAGTCTGAGGTTCCCCTTTACCAAAGGATGAACACTATGATCACTAGGGCCCCAGGTCAGGGGTCCTCAAAGGGTCTCTGGACCTTTTGAGTTCCCAGTCGATATTTAAGTGAAGAAACACTGAGTCTGCATTGATGCCTGATATTGAGACCAAAATAAAAGCGCTTGTGTTTGTTGTTAAAGTCAGATCTTCAACCAAAACTGACACTGACTCAACTTTTATATGACGAGACTTGAATTGTAGTTTTTAAAAACTTTATTTTTGCCTTTTCTGTCTCCAAATGAAAATAGTCGATCGGGATCGAGATACTGTTTTAGTCCCACTAGTGTAAATGTGGCCCCTATTTAACTTTAGATTCAGACTTTTAATAAAACTGTTTATATATTTAGTTCAAATGTAGTCACTGAGTTTAGTTAGTTTTCATGAGACAAAACCTTTTAATCCGTCAATGAGCAGATTCAGCTGTTAGTGGAAGGTAATAAGAGCAAAACATAATAAACGCCAGCAGTGACCCCTGCTGTGCAGAAACGTCCTTACAGTCCATCCTCTGGCACAACTTCACACCCCACGCTCAGCAGCCACAGTCTGTGTGTGAACTGTTTGTTTCCACACATTAAAAACACACTTTGCGCATAACCAGCTGAGATCTCCACGTCGTGTCGTTAAAGTGACTTTGTGGAGTCGTGTCTGACCGGTCTGTGGCTCAGGGGCGTGTTTGTTTTCTTGGCTGGTATTTGTGGCGTTTTTTCGCCCACCCCTCCAGGATGTCACATGGGCGCTGTGTGCTGTCCCGTGACACCGCTGAACAAATAATAGAGGGCCGAGGCGTGCCATGGCTGCGATGCTGTTACTGGGCACCACATCTCCCGCAGCATCCAACTCTCGGGACAGCTGTGAGCCCAGTCCACCGGTCTGCATCAGGCCGCCCCCCCTGCGCCTCTGACCCGGAGCATCGTGCGCCAGAGACGCGCGGCGGAGACTGGCGGGCTCGGCGAGACCACAACGAGGAGGAGTTTTCGAGCAGGAAGCGGGTTAAACCGTCCCGGAGGAGGTTCAGCAAGGTAAGTTTGAATGTCGTGTCAGCACTGACAGTAAACCCCGCACGGTTCACGTAGTGGTAAATACGGGATGATGCTGAATGACACAGTGCGGGAGCGTTGTCTCCACACCGGGTGCGTCTTTTTATTACCGCCGCTGCTCTGCGGCCACTTCCTGCCGCTGAGCCTCAAAACGTAAATAGGCATCTGCTTAAAATGCAGCTGCAAATATGACCCACAAATTATCCACATTTAGGACAATTAAAAGTGCGTCAAAGGATTTATCCCGCCCTCATATTACGCATATATGACGAAAAGGGTTATTGTTTGGAAAATAGGGTCCGGGGACCCACAGAGGGCCTGCTTTTTAGGTTCAGGCGGTCTGCATTAAGTTCGCCATGCAGAGCAACCAGCAGAGCATCACACTTCCCCCCGTCAGCTCTGATACAGGAACTAAAGTTTTCACAGGTTGATTATCGTTGCATGTGACTTCCCTGTAAGAGAGAGTCTGCCCCAACTCGTGTTTTACTCAACATCTGTGAACCTTGTGCAAGAAGAGTCAATCGACTGTGTGTTTGGAAGGGCCTGACAGCCAGTGGTGCTCACCGGAAACATACATTCATCTGCGCTGCACCGACAATTATTTACTCGATTGATTCATTTATCAGTTATCTGCTGGATTTAGGCAGTTTGTTGTGTAAAAGGCTCGTTTTCCAGAGTCCAAGTTACTTATCTGACCACAAAGCTGAATTCATTCATTTGTAACAAACAAAGCCAACACTCACAGCTGGAACCAGTCTGGTTTTTTTCCACAAGCAAAAATGCTTAAAATGCTGATTAAAGTCTAAATGACTAAATGTTTAAGTAGTGATAAACTTAAGAAATAAAAAAAACAATGTCAGTTGCTGGGTGTTGCCCTCAGTAATTAGGATGTTATGTCTCACCATGCTGTGTTGTGTAAACCTTCTGCCCTAGTTAGGGCTTGATATCATGAGATCTCAGGCGTTGAGGCAACTATGGCCACAGCTTCAGTGATGAAAACTTTGCCCTTGGGGGGAGTGAATGGCAAAGGTGAATTCAGGCATTTGAACAAAAGCAAAACTAAGATCACCTGTTCGCAGAGAGCCATGCTGCTATGACCTGCTCTTTGCTTTGAGTTGCATGTCAAAACACACACTCAGCTGCGAATCACCTGACTGCAAATACCAACCTGAGGTGTGAGCGAGCGGTTTCATCAGGAAGAGGGAATGGCAGACTTCAGTCAGGCCTCAGGGACCCTCAGTCTGTTGTCAGTGCTTGAGCTTTGCTGCATCTTGTAGTGACTCATAAAGAAAGAAGAGACTTGTTGAGGAGAACGTAGGGAAGAGAAGGTCAGATGAATCACAGTCACCTGATGGTAACGTGTGATACATGAGTGCAGCTGTGTGTGTGTGTGTGTGTGTGTGTGTGTGTGTGTGTGTGTGTGTGTGTGTGTGTGTGTGTGCGTGCTGGGCTACGATCGTTGGTTCACTTGTGACTGGAAAACAAATGTTGGTTTGTTTTGTCCAAAAATAAATAAACAAAAGTTAGTTGATTGCTGTTTACATTGTGAAGATAAACTGATATATGGAAAAATATTGTAATAAGTGAGCAGTGACTTCAGTAATAACTTGTCTCACTATGTCCCATATTTACAATTCTTTCTTCTGACACTCATCATCACTGGTTTCTTCCTCACAGGCAGACTGATCCGAAGCTCAATTCACCAGCCATGTCGAACGAACGCACCCCCCTGGTCACCTCGGGGGTGTGTGGTCTGTCTGTTACCACAGTGGCGTGTGGTGCAGCACCGGGCACCACCCCTGAGCCACCCCCCGGATCTGGCACGCCAAATAAAGACCCACGAAAACTAAACACCTTTTTTGGAGTGATGGTGCCAACCATCCTCTCCATGTTCAGCATTGTGCTGTTCCTGAGAACAGGTGAGCGATTCGTGTGTGTGTGTGTGTGTGTGTGTGTGTGTGTGTGTGTGTGTGTGTGAGGACATTTAAAAAAACGAAAGCTGTTTGGATGAATCACATGTAGCATCCCAGAGTCATTGTGCTGTAGTGACTAATACTGATATGATCTCTCTTCCAGGGTTTGTGGTTGGTCATGCGGGGCTGTTGCAGGGTCTGTTAATGGTGATTGTAGCCTACACCATTATATCTCTCACCGTACTGTCCATCTGTGCCATATCAACCAATGGTGCTATACAAGGCGGTGGAGCATACTGTATCCTCGCAGAGCAAACTAACTTTCTCAGTGTTTTCTTGAGTGTTGTCTGTTCTTAGCCACAGTTTCCCTCATTTCAGTGGAAACATCCACCTTAACAAAATGTGCCCAGACATGATTAGTCGGTCTCTAGGTCCAGAGTTTGGAGGAGGCATTGGTCTGATGTTTTTTCTGGCCAAAGTGTTTGCGTGTGGAGAGTATGTTCTTGGTCTTGTGGAGGCAATACTTGACGTATTTGGTTCAGATCCTGGTAAGTTTGTGCTTATGTGTTTCTCTAACTAAACCTCTTCTGTATCATTTAATACACAACCCGATGCCTGTTTTTTCCTCCGTTCTACAGAGTCCTCTGTGTCCGAGGGGGTGCGGGTGCTTCCTCAGGGTTACTGGTACACAGTGCTGTACTCCTCAGGCGTCCTTCTGCTGTGCTTGCTGGTGTGTCTGGTGGGCGCCCACATCTACTCCCGTACCGCCTTTGTAATCCTGCTGGTTGTCACCGTGTCCCTGCTTTCCATCTTCATAAGTTCTGTGGCAGTCAAACCCCGTGACTTTGTCATCACCCACCAGGGACCTGGCAACCAGACCCTCCGCTACAACGCCAGCTACACGGGCTTCAGCGCCGCCACGCTGAAGAGCAACCTGGGCCGTGAGTATTGACGGGGTACGAGGTCGATGTTAGTGAGGATATGAAAGTACATTCACAAGTGAAGCTACTTAACACTTTTGAACTAAGGAGCCTGTAATGAAGGCCTCGCTGTTCCTCATTTTTGTTCTCTAGCTGGTTACTCTTTGGACTACAGCACCAACTCTGTCATGTCTTTTGCCACCGTGTTTGCCGTCATGTTCACCAGCTGCACCGGGATCATGGCTGGAGCCAACATGTCAGGTTAATGCTTGTTGTCATAAAGTTACACATATTTCATTTCAATGTAGATGCTTTACTGACGTACAAAAAATGCACTAAACTGCTACAGTTTTGAGGTACTTGGCCTTTACTAGAGTATTTCTATTTGATGTTACAAACTCTACTTTATTTGATATGAAAAGTACTGTAAGTAGTTTTAGCTAAAGTATTTCACCACTGTGGTGTTGCTACGTTTACCTCTGAATGACGTCAGTGTGCAGAATCATTTTTACAGCCCTAATGTTTCAGTCCAGTAAATGTTGCATGTGCACACCCTGATGTTTGCTCTTACTCGTCTTCTCTGAAGGGGAGCTGAAGACTCCGAGTGTTTCCATCCCAAAAGGCACCATTGTAGCCGTGTTGTACACTTTCACAGTGTACGTCCTCGTCTTCATCTTGGTCAGCGCCACCTGTGACAGGTCTGAAATGGCTCTTTGTGGTGTTTCTGTTATTAACATCTTTGGGAAAAGAGTGACCAACACTCAGATAAGCAGCTGCAGTTACGACACAAATAAGATGCTGTTTGGTTCTTCTTCTTTAGGACTCTGTTGATTCAGGATTATGGGTTCCTCCAGAGAATAAACATCTGGCCACCGTTCGTCACTGTCGGGATATACTGCGCCTCTCTGTCAGCTGCCATGTGCGCTATGATTGGAGCGTCCCGGATCCTCCATGCTCTTGCTCTGGATCACCTTTTTGGTGAGGTTTGATGTTTTCGCTGTGCCTTCGTTGTCTACTGAGCCTTTTCCTAAAAGACTTGTTTTCCAAACAGGCCTGCCATTAGCACCAGCTGCCATCACGTCAAGCTCAGGGAATCCGTGGGTGGCAGTGCTGTACACCTGGGGCCTGGCTCAGGTGAGCGCAGCTTCTCTTCTCTGTAATCGGCTGTTTACAGAATTGCATGATGGGTCACGTGATGTGTTTGTGTTTCAGTGTGTGGTGTTTGCAGGCGAGCTCAATGCAGTAGCAAGTCTAGTGACTGTTTTCTACCTGCTTGCCTACGCGGCGGTTGACCTGGCCTGCTTGGCTCTTGAGTGGGCATCAGCACCAAATTTCAGGTAATTTCAGATTATTTTCACCTGCTAACAAGGTCAAATACCTCAGTCCCAATAATCAGTCGATTAATCGAATGTCCACTGGCAGAAAAAGAATCTAATCCTTAAACACACAATATTTTTTATTATTTATTAAATAAGTAAAACAAGACATTTGAAGACTTTTCCTTTCATCCTAAGAAATTGCTATGGGCCCTTTAACTTTTATTTTCCTGACATTTTAAAAACTGAATGATTAATTGAGAAAAATAATCCACAAGTTCATCAGTAATATAAAAGTAATTACTGATAATTAATTTGCAACATGAATACCATCATAACAACATGTTTTATGTTTCCAATGCTCAAAATCACTTATTCATAGTCTTATCAATGAGCACGGCCATAAATCCTGGAACAAAAAAAATATCTAAAAGTGCACAGTGACACTCAAAGATAAAACTCTGACGCTGGGGAGAACTGTCTCCTTTAAATGAGGTTAGAAAGTGAGATTTGAAAGGCCATAACATCGTATAGATTAACAATCTTATCGGCCTATTTTATGCGTGTGTATTTCATGGGACTGTGGAAGTAATCTTTATTGCTTCTCTCCACTTCTGCATTTGAAATGTGTGACGGCCACAGTGTTTTTTTTTTTGTTTTTTTTTTTTGTTTGTTTGGTTTTTTCCTGTGTGTTTTAACAGACCGACCTTCCAGCTCTTCTCCTGGCACACCTGCCTCCTGGGGATTCTCAGCTGTTTAGTCATGATGTTCGTCATTAACCCCGTGTACTCCTCAGGCAGCATCGTCCTCCTGTTACTGCTCCTGCTTTTCCTGCACTACAGATCGCCCACAAGCAGCTGGGGCTACATCAGCCAGGCTCTCATTTTCCATCAGGTATCTGGAATAATCCACTCAGACACAGTCCTGCATGCAGTATGTGTGCTGTTTTATCAACAGTGCTGTTTCCCTTTCTCCGCTGTGATTTAGGTGCGTAAGTACCTGCTGATGCTGGATGTGAGGAAAGACCATGTGAAGTTCTGGAGGCCACAGGTGTTGTTAATGGTGGCCAACCCTCGCTCTTCCTCTCAGCTAATCTTGTTTGTGAACCAGCTGAAGAAGGGAGGACTGTATGTGTTGGGCCACGTGCAGCTGGGAGATCTGGGTAATGCTCTGATGATGGTCTGTGCTGGCCACCCACAGATAATTATATTACATTATCCTTTTATTCCAATCGTTTTCCTCTGTAGTTTCACCCCCTACTGAAGCAAATGCCCCCACCTCCCCAGGATAATCAGCTTATATTCAGAACTGCAGACTGCTGTCTGATTGAAAATGTGTCTTTATAGCAACATGTGCTGGAGGTTGAAGAGCAGAGTAGAAATCCCCCTTGGAGCCTGTTACTGATCCAACTGGAATCAAGTGATAATTTTTATCAGCCCGTTTGCTAACAGGTCGAGCAGGAAATATAGTAATACTTTGGGTCTCACTGAAGTTATGTAACAGCATTCCTATAGTCGAGCCACCATTATGGACAGTTACTTCATGGACTTTCACTTTCAACCTGCTGCTTCTCTTGCATTATTAATAAGAGAGTGTTTTCTTTGTTCCACACTGGCATCAAACCCGACAGTTTCAATTCAGTCAAATATCTAGTTCCTTGTTTATTTCACAAAATTGTACATTTCTTTATAAAACTATGAGAAACTATTTAATTTTTTTTATTTATTATTATAATTTATTTATTATAAACAATTTATTATTATTATTTGTTATTAATTTGATTTTTGGCACCTCAGGAATCCAGAAAACAACCTGCAGACACATTGTTTCACTTATTCACTAACTCACACTTCTCCTTTCTGTCCCCTTATATTCATTAAAACACTGAAATGTCTGAGTGTGTAATATATATAATCATCAAATCCACACGTTCATGTTCATCTCTACTTTTCCTATGTTTTAGACACCCTGCCCTCAGACCCGGTCCAGCAGCAGTATAACTTCTGGCTGAGCCTGGTTGATAAACTCGGGGTTAAGGCCTTTGTAGACCTGACTCTGTCTCCCTCTGTCAGACAGGGAACACAGCATCTGCTGCGCATCACAGGCCTAGGTAAGCTCTGATTTCTCTTAGATACACTCTTCAGATATACTTTGATCTACACTTGGTGACTTTTGTGCACTCTGCCTTTCTGTTTCTATCCATAAGGTGGTATGAAGCCCAACACACTGATTCTGGGTTTCTATGACAGCTGCACTCCCGAGGACTTCTTCCTACAAGACACTGCATTCTGTGACTCATCAATAGGGCAGAATAGTGACGGTGAATATAATTTTGGGGTTGACTTGCCTTCTTTACAGGCCCATTTTCCCCCAGTCAGACATGTCGAGAGCCCACGTTGGCTATCACCGGAGGAGTATGTTGGGATCATTTCTGATGCAGTTAAAATGAGTAAGAACGTGTGTCTCGGCCGTTATTTCTTCCAGTTAGAGGGAGAGGGTAAAGATAGTAAGGTCGACGGCTCGGAGCGGACAATAGACGTGTGGCCTCTCAACCTGCTTCAGCCAGGCAGCCGTGACTATCAGGACGTGTGCAGCCTCTTTCTGCTGCAGATGGCCTGTGTGCTCAACATGTCTAACAAATGGCGCCATGCCAGAATGAGAATCTTCTTGAATGTGGAGACCGAGTCTAGTGACCAGGGCTGGGTGGTAAATGAGGAGACTTTTCGAGAGCTGCTGAAGAAGCTGAGGATCAGGGCATCGATAAAGATCGTGCCGTGGGACTCTGTGGTGCAGCATCACGCCAAGTCAGACGGGGTGCCTTCTTCAGAGCCGACACAAGCTCTGTCTGAGGGGTTTCTGTCTGCGGTGAACTGCATGTTGACGGAGCACAGCTCGCAAGCTGCTGTTCGCTTCCTGTATTTACCTCGACCTCCTGCTCATCGCAGCCAGTCACAGCAGTACTTAGCTCAGCTGGAAGCAGTGACCTATGGTTTAGGACCAACGCTCCTGATTCACGGTGTCACCCCAGTGACATACACGGATCTCTGAGCATGTGCAGTCAGTTTGGTTCATGTTTTGTCAGTTGCCCCTGTAAATGCAGTGAGTCTTATTTAAGCATAATCTGGTTACATGTAAAACTTACACGTAATGTAATAGTAATCGAATGCTAAAGAGTATGTAGCACCAGTTACTGTACCTTGTACTGAAGGACACAAATACACCACTGAGTTTTATATACTTGAGTTGGCTTGGTGATTGAGCCAAGACATAAGGGACTGTTTTCTGTTGGTATAGCTGCTTGTCCACATTAGCTTTATGTCTCTTTTCACGAGACAGAAAGAAAAATATGTCAGAAATGCTCCAGAACAACAACACAGTTGTTCTGTGTAGTATAGGTTGTGTGGGCTGTGAATACAGAGCTGTCTATATATGATATCAGGGACAACATGATTTATTTGTGGGGTTTATTGATAAATAACCATCATAAGACCTTAATTTATTAGCTCAGTTTGGTGTTAGTTTATAACACCCGGTCTTTTTAATTGCTCTGTCTATTTGCTGCCTTCCACATGTCCACAGTTTGCTAGGCTAAGTGATCCAAATGCTTTTTTATTTCTGAGCTTTAATAGGTTAGGATTTCTGGTTTCTGGTTTCTTTTACTCTTAAATGTGCATCTTCAGTCTTTACAAAGGGAAATATTTTGTAGATTTGAATGAGTATCATTTGTTGTTGATGAATTTTTGTGCCCTCACAAAAAAAAACCACCAAAGAGAGTGATGCTGATGGTTACTCTGGAGATGCTAATAATAATAATAACAATAATGAATATTAATTAGGAACCTCTGTCAGGACCAATGATTCAGAGCAAGTCAAGACTGAACCAAAGCACGTTGCCACATTGTTACTCATTAATTACTTCACCATATTTACAAAACGCAGAATAAAAATGTTACTGCATTCTTGTCCTGTTCTGCTTCATAATGGTCCACACTGAGCAGGTTTCTAACAAAACACGAAAACTAAGTTGCTGAAAACTGTGGCTGCTTCCCTCTGAGTATGTTCTAACTTGAAGTGTGGTTAATGATCAACAGGAAATCTTTAATTCCCCTTAAAACCTGTTTGCATGTCCGCTGTCTTTACGTCACTAATTCTGAGACTTTGAAATGTTGAAAAGTTTATAATTGTACTCGAGTCGGGCAACAGTAAACAGTCGTCTACAGAGTTAAATATGTGGAGTGGCTCTGTCATTAGAGGGGGAAAGAGAGGCAGTAAGACAATATAAGATGAGCAGCTGGACAGGAACAGCCGTTTTGTTCATCACACTACTGAGATTAAGAAAACGCATAGGGATAAACCTGTTTTTATATATATATATATATATACACACACACACACACACACACACACACACACACACTACTCACAAAAAGTTAGGGATATTTGACTTTCGGGTGAATTTCAGAATGCGCCTAAAATGCACTATGACCTTTACAGCTGAACTTAATTTGACCTTCTCTAAACTTTTGAATGCACATGTCCAACTGTTTAATGTTTCAGTACTTACTGCATAACATGGTGTTCTCTAACAAGGTGATTAACCACAAATATCACAACAAGTGTCTGATCCAAGACCATCGACCACTAAATGTTCTGCATGATGAAGAGGACTGTTTAAATACAAACTGTCAATGAACCAGAACATTTAGTGGTCGATGGTCTTGGATCAGACACTTGTTGTGATTTTTGTGGTTAATCACCTTGTTAGAGAACACCATGTTATGCAGTAAGTACTGAAACATTAAACAGTTGGACATGTGCATTCAAAAGTTTAGAGAAGGTCAAATTAAGTTCAGCTGTAAAGGTCATAGTGCATTTTAGGCGCATTCTGAAATTCACCCGAAAGTCAAATATCCCTAACTTTTTGTGAGTAGTGTGTGTGTGTGTGTGTGTGTGTGTGTGTGTATATATATATATATATATAAAAACAGGTTTATCCCTATGCGTTTTCTTAATCTCAGTAGTGTGATGAACAAAACGGCTGTTCCTGTCCAGCTGCTCATCTTATATTGTCTTACTGCCTCTCTTTCCCCCTCTAATGACAGAGCCACTCCACATATTTAACTCTGTAGACGACTGTTTACTGTTGCCCGACTCGAGTACAATTATAAACTTTTCAACATTTCAAAGTCTCAGAATATGAAATATGAATTGTCCTTATTACTAGAGTAAAATGTACAACATAGTATCTTTAAAACTAATATTGTAATAATAGTCTTTATAGTCAGTATGTTTGGCAGTAATTTAAAACAGTTTTAAAGTAACCTTGCTATGAATCTACAGTTATTTAAGCTAAGTAAAGATGTTGCACCCATGTGTTGTTTAACATTCATATACTCATCGCGAAATAGAGTTGAAATCAGCAGCTGATTACTTGAGTTTGATTTTGAGATTTTCCTTGCACACTCTTCTTTCGCTTTTTATCCTTTTTGCCTGGTTTGCTAGCTTTATGATGAGGAATGATGACATACGAATCCAGTCTGGCAGGAGTATCGCCAAAGCCATGTCCTGTAGATTGGTAAGAAAAGAGAAGGTCAAAGGTTAAGACAGCGCAGAGGTCGACTTTTAGCAAGTGATCACTGTCTCTCAGCTCTGACCTGGAGTGCGTGGGACAGGCAGCCGCTGGTGTAGTTGGAGTGACCCACAGTGTTCAAAGCGTCATGAGCGAACTCTGGAGCGCTCTTCACAAAACTGTTGACTTTCATGTTGGTCATTTTGGTAGACACGATGAAGGGGGCCACACACTGGGGAAACATTAACTTTGGATGGGTTAAACTTCCTTCACATCATGAAAGCATGCACTAAAAACTATTTTCAATTTGAGCAGAAAGCGAAAGGTGGCTTGTCTCAGCGAGAGCAGCAGAGGTCAAAGGTTCATTTTATAAGCTGCGTGTTTGTTCAATCAATAAAAAGACACTGTTCAAATTAGTCTTTGGTTAGTGTGTCAGTGGGCCACTGGATCGGCAGCTGCCTCAAATGTCACTTGGATGTTTTCTTGTCAATATTAGTGGGTAAAGGCTGATCAGATACTGTATATCAGCTAAGTGAAGGCCACATAGAAACACATATGTAATGCATATGTTTACAAATAAAGTAGGTTTAGTTGATTGGGAAGATTTAGGTTTAAGTCAGCAGATGCTTTACCTGAACAGTAATTCCCATTGACTTGTACTCAGCATGCAGACACTGAGAGAAATAGGTTACAAAAATCTGAAATGAAAAGATTCAGAGTCACAAAACAAGCAGACCACTAAGTGAGTGTGATCGAGTTAATGCGCTTGAAAATATTTGTGAACATAACGGAGATTCTGGGTGAGAAAGTACCTTAGTGGCACAATAAAGGGACAGCAAAGGCTGCGGACGGATGCCCGCTTCAGACGAGATGTTGATGATCAGTCCCGTCTTTCTGTGAAGGAGATGAAAGATAAATGTCCACAAAGTCATCTTAATTTCTCATTATCGCATATCCGCCGTAAACCTCTGAAAATGTGTGACTGTACCTTTCGACCATTCCTGGAAGAATCAGCCTGGTCATCTGTTTGAGGATAATAAAACATTAACAGTAGCAGCCAACAAGAAACAAACCAATGCTCTGACTGCGTGTGTGTGTTGAAAACACACTGTCACAGAATAAATCTCTACACTTCTATCTTACCTGAGGGACAGACAAAATGTTGCAGTATATGAGCTGAGTGATTTTCTGACGGACAAAAAAAAACAAACTATATGTGAGTGTCAAATTTGTTGTTTTCTAGCAGGCACAGTCAATAAAATCAATAACAATAAATCAGTATATTGGCTTCAGAAAACGTATAAGGGAAATTACCTGTCCTGCATCGGGTACATCCAGGAAATAGGTGAAGCAGTCACTATAGACCATTCCTACGTTGTTAACTGTTGTTTACAAACACATAAAAAACACTCTTAATAAGATTTGTCTTGTGTCAGTCTAATCGATGCTTGACTCCGTGCAAAAGTAACAAAATCACCTGCCTACACATTTTATGTTTTTTTTTCTTCCTTTAATCCAGATAAAACTAATGTGTAAAAATGACAGACTAATTCTAAAGGTGAGGTCCATGCAGGCTGTTTTTAGTTGTGCTTTCCTTGAATCTGCATTGGCTCGCATCATCATGGCAATAACTGCACTCCAACAAGTCAGTGCAAAACCCAGCCCAGAAACACACGTGTACTAACCCACGTACTGTTTACAGGAGCTGGTACACAGATTGGTACTTTGTCCTGTGAGGTTTTCAGATAGAGCATAAATAATAGAGCCGTAATCGTCTGCTTACCCAGAATTCCAATCTCCAGGCCTTGTAGTTGCTCGGCTATTGCGGGGTAAATACTGTGACCTTCTGTGAAGTCCACTTGGATGGTGCGAGTCTTTCGTCCATACTGCTTCTCTAAAGGAGACAAAGAACATTTTGGATCATTTCTACTTTTTAATGATATGGCTTAGAGCACTGATATTATTTTTACTCACCGATCTCTCTTGCAACCTCCTGAAGCTTTTTGGCAGATCTGCTCACCAAAGCAACATTCAGGCCTCGCCGTGCTAACTAGAAAGATGTTAAACAATAAAAGACTCTGCATTGGTGGAGTATAAAACATTTAATCCTGAACAATAGGACAAATGTCACCTGGTCACAGTTGCACACTTGAAATTTGATCAATAAAATTTAAAAAAGCAAGGTAAGGATTTGTTGCAGAGAGAATCTGGAGACTCACCTCACAGGCATAAGCTTTACCAATGCCAGATGTGGCACCAGTAACAACTGCACACAGGAGAAAGCAGTGTTACAGGAATCAATTGATCAAGTTTATATTTAAGTTAAAATCAACTCATTAGTAGTCCAGAAATGTTACTACATGTAGATCCTTAGGATCTAAGACCAGAAGACCAGTTTCTTCTCCATTTCAATATCATCACAAAATTCACTCTTGGGCCATATTAAATTAGTTTATTTTCCAGTAGGAAACGTGTCATAAGTGAAAACTGACTTTGAATTAAATGTAAAGTTTTAAACCTTTGCAGGTGTTAGAACAGAAACATCCCATCAAGAAGGAATGTGAACATCTTATCAAGTCTCTTATTGTGCAGGTTTTATCCACACTGAGCCTGATGTGTCCTCTTCTGATAAAACAGCAACTGTCCTCACATGTAACAAATGTGTGTATAATGCTTATTTTCTTTGACTTTACCTGCCCATTGCCCATATCTCCTTAAATTTACTTGCCAAAGCTTTGACAAGAAATACTCTCGGAGTCCACAGCAACATGTCCAGGATAGTTTCAGCAGGTAGAAAGCAACAGTAAGTCCCCCAATGGTGGCCAGCACATCACTGAATGACATTTTGCAACAGAGCTTCTGACTGAGCATGAGTCCCTTGTAGCACGACGCACAAATGTTTGAAAGATGGTTTAACCTGACTTTATGTTAGAAGACCCGATAGTGCTGTGCTCCTCCCACACTGCTCCACCCCTCACTTTTCTGCATGAGTTTGACAGCCACCCCTAGACCCACATTATACACCTAAACTCTACCAACTCCCTGCAAACTGAACACAAGTCACTGGTTCAAGTTTTTTTTCAAAGATAACGAAAACCTCAAACCACAAAAGAGACACTTTCTAATTAAAACTGTTGTAAGTCGTGCAAAGTAGATTTCATGATCATCACTTTTTCTAAAAACACAGAGCTGACTAGAAACAACCAAGTGATTTCTGTTTGTCCTAGAATTTATTCACAATAAAGAAACAGAGTTGTGAAAATAAAAGCAGCAGAGGTAGAGATACCTTAACTTTTAGTCAAACTAAAAAAAAAACCATTAGGTACTACAGTTCCCATAATGTAACTTGATATTGTAGTTTATAAAATCCTTTCTAATAAATTCCCTCTCCTGTCAAACGCCATGCTCAAAATACAAAACACAGACGTTCTGCTACAAATCTGACGTACACCAATATTTTTCAGGATAAGTGATTATCATGATGCCTAACTTGATGTACAAAATTGGCGGAGTGCTCCTTTAATATGATTTCTCTCCTGCACATCCAGTGAAATAACCTGTCCTCATTATGCGCTTGCATCTAATCGCAAAAGCCCAAACAGAACTGTGGCTCCACAAGAAGCTGTAGAAGAGATAAAACAATAACGTAGTTGTGAACATGACATGGTATTTATGACAGCTGATAAGTCTCCAGTTACAATCTGTCAGGTTTTACTGTGAGCAGACACAGTCCTAGCCACTCGTTAATATTCAATGTCTGTACATCGATAAAATGAAAAATGCTCCAGACCAACTGCCTGAGTGATAATAGTCGTGATAGTCTACAAGCTGCAGTCGCAGTCTTATGAGCAGAGTTATGAGAAAAAGTGTCTTATCGTCTAAAAGATATATTTTATTATATTCCTCAGATAAAGCTTTATCGTAGTGATTCAGCCTACAGCACGTTACTCTGTTCTTTCCGTACTTCTTATAGTTTTCCTTTGTGTGCCCTGCCTCCCTTTAAAATCCTTAAGTAAGTATAAAATATGGCCACATGTGATGGCAAAGTATTTTACACGTAGAACAGGAGGGGCAGAGTGGGATTGTTTCCAAAACCGCATAACCAATGGGGGGAGAGATCAGTTGCTCAGGGGTCTAAGATCCTCAGTGGGCCTGAAGAAAAACTGTGATTATTTTGACATAATTAATTCATTAATTGCACACTGTAAACACAAAATCACAGGCGTTTAGGGCAAAACCTGCATGTTTCTGTTATCTTCTTTACTTACTAATAGGCCACAATGCAACAAGTGGAAGAAACTGCTTTTGGTGTTTAGGGACAAATATTTTTGCCATTGGGATTTCTACTGGTTTAATCCTCTGGGATGCAATTATTCCCCAGTGAAGGGTGACCAAGTGTTTTTTAGTGCAAATTTTAAAAAGGAATATTTCAAAATATATTATTATTAAATATTTTATGTAAATGGTCTTGTTCAAAGAAGGTCGTGGGTTCGCATCCCGGCCTTTCTGTGTGGAGTTTGCATGTTCTCCCTGTGCTTGCGTGGGTTTACTCCGGGTACTCCGGTTTCCTCCCACAGTCCAAAAACATGCATGTTAGGTTGATTGGTGACTCTAAAATTGCCCGTAGGAGTGAGTGTGAGTGTGTGAGGTTGTCTGTCTTTGTGTGTCTATATGTGGCCCTGCGACAGACTGGTGACCTGTCTAGGGTGTACCCCTGCCTTCCACCCGAGAGAGAGCTGGGATAGGCTCCAGCGGATCCCCGTGACCCTGAACAGGAAAAGCGGGTATAGAAGATGGATGGATGGATGGATGGATGGTCTTGTTCAATGAATACATTTCATTTTCTCCTCCTTTGTCTCTCAGATTACCTGATTGTGGACAACTGTTGGTCTTGGCAAGAAGTTTTCAAATTTGGCCACAAGTTGTTAAGCTTAGCAGGTTAGGGGTTATGGGTGAGGGGGTCAGGGTTACATTTTGGGTTTTCCAAAAGATGTGACAACTTCTAGCCAAAGTTTTCACAGGTTTACAGGTCCCTGTCCCTTTCACAGTCAGCTGCACTCATGAGCACGAAATAAATGGGTAAGTCACCATAAGAGGTAGGAAAAACTAAAACATTTTCTTTCTTTGTGTTATTGTCAAAGAAATGAGTATGTTTGTGTATGCATGAACTTAAACATTTAAGTAAGTATATGTTTGAACTGATTCACTTTGGGAGATTACTGTGATCCACCAGAGGGCGCTACAGTTCCCCTCCAGGCCACAGCTGGACCTTGGTTTGATACAAGTCACTGATGCTGGAAGAGCTGTTTCATTTTGAGCTGAGACTATATATAAATGTATAAATGTAATTCTGTGTGGGTGAAATTGTTTCTCCCTTTGTGTTAAATGAATGAAGAGAAAAAAGACACAAGAGCCAGAGAAACTGTACAGTAACCTATAACCCTCCAATATGTCCAGCACTGTGTTAGCCTTCATCCCCCTACAGGATAAAGGAGACAAAGGTAAGTGTTGAGCAATCACAAGATTAGGGGAAAGACTTCAAAATGTTTAAAACTTTTTGTGGTTAAAAATCCTTCATTTCTCTCTGTCAGCGGTCGGGACAGGTTTCCAATTACCCAACACACATCTTAAGTAACACTCTCTTCTTATACAGCTCTGAACCTGTGATCCTTGACAGACTGAGTGATGTCACTGTGGGAGGTGGCCAAATGAATTCACCTGATGAATTTAATGGGGTCATCCAGGAGGCAAAAGTCTAAGCGTCTCTATAGTTCCCCCCGAAGGTTTTTCTCTGCATTTGATTAATTAACTTTGACAAACAGCTTCACCAGAAAAAGCGAAGAATTCCAAGAGAGGTGTAAATCATCAAATCATAAAACAGTGACCTAACACAGTATCTTACTTCCTGCTAAGGACGGACATGTGTTGAGCTGCACATAGACTGATTCTTAATGTCCAAAAAACATATTTAACCCTTTATGCCCTGGGTCAAGTCATATTTTCAACATATACTGATTGAAACACTTACATAAACACATTTTGCCTAGAAGACTGTGGTTGCTGGTTTGAGCTACAGATAAAGAACATATAGAGGAGACAATAATGAGTAAATGACAGGTCAGAAGTCTTGATATTGTCCTGTTAGTTTTGTCCTTTGTGGCTGGTTCTTTGTTCAGCTGGGGACGGCTGTATGTCTGACCTTGCTTTGAAGTGATCTCTGTCAGTGCTGTTAGTCATGTCACTAAGAGGCTTGCAGGCAGCAGATCAGTTTAGCACAGCCTCGCCTGGCTAATCTGATTACTTCACCAAGGCCTCTATCAGTGTGCAAGACAGGAGAACCAAGAACAAACACTTCCTCCTTCTGCCACCTCCATATTCATAAAGTTTGGTAGGGGTCACTGAAGCCGCGTGTTTCAGTGAGTTAACTGTATCGTGAGCGTCTTATGTGTTAATGAAGCTTTTTCAAATGCGGAGTTTCCCATCCAGCCAAGGGCTTAAATTCCAGCTGTAGTGCTGCAGTGAACTGTGCATGCTGCCAGGTCAAAAGAGCAACAGCAGACTTTCAGTAGCTTACCACAAGATACTTTCAGCCCTCAGCTCCAGCGCAAATGGTTCTTATGCCTTTATTAGCATGTTGACCTTTGCACTGCGACTATTATCTTGTCCAGAACTTGAAATCCAAGCTGGGGGGGGGGGGGGGGGGGGGGGGGCTGTAATGATGTAGGAATGAGGAAAACAGGTCATATTAAAGGAACCTTGACACCTTGACAGCATTTATCTAACAACAGCTATTATTTCCATTTAACATTGTTTTACAGGGGGATGAGTTTGGGTTATTGAGGGAGGAATATTATTTCCCCTTTGGCTGGAGTATGACAGAAACATATTAGCCAAGCTCATTTTTAGTTTGCATCTTTACCTACTGTAGTACAGTTAAAACCTAAGCAAAGAGAATGAGTGAAGGTCTCAGAAAGATTGGAAATGAGAAGTAGTTTTATATGAGGCTACAGACACTTTAATCACTGCACCAGCTCCACAGCCTGGAGATAACATGCAGTGCTTTAATTTTTGCTTCAGGCACATTTACAGCTTAAAGAGTTAGGGTAGGGAGGTTCTCACTACAGTAAATATGCACGTTAGTACAATGATCACTGATAAAAAAGCACTTTCATAAGGATTGTGTGTTGACAGTGGACCTTTAAATCATGACATTTGCTATGTGAAGGGAGTGAAGCCCCATAAACCTCAGTCCTCACTCCAGCAAATGAAAGATAAATCTCCCACAGTGCAATGTAATTGTTGCCGTCCCAGTGAATAAGACGAGTGTGTGATCTGAGGAGAAACATCTCCCCTTGACTTTAAACAGGTGAAGGTAGAAGAAGACGTGACAGTAAATCAGTCCAAGCCCATTCACTCTTACAATGCCCAAGGGATGGTTCAGGTTTTTTAAAAGTCATTGTAAACATGTAAATTTCCTCAGTGGTATCAATGTTTCACTTTACACACTGAAGTGCTGATACAGAGTGAGTGTGTTTCTGCATTCACCCTCTTCCTCATCTCCTCAAACCCTCTCCCCCCACACACTCTTCCCTCACTGGCATGGATTAAAAGCTAAAGAGGGCTGAGAAGTCAAAGCTCCCCTGTCCTTCCCTCTCTTTGCCTTCCTTTACCTGTTACCTCTCACCAGCTCTCTGCCAATCTATTTTTTACCAATCCAAACTCTGGACCAGGGTTGGGCCTCTTCTCACGCACGGTCCCATTGCTCTGTGGTTTGGGGTACGTCCCAGTCCAAAACAGGGACAGCAAGAACTAAAGCAAGATTAACCTACTGGAAATTTGGAGATTTTGAATTTTCAGAATTGATTTAAAGACTCTTGGATGTCAGAGGAGATAACTTTACTTTTTATGCTTTCATTTGGATTACCTATGATATCTTTTCACAATAAAAGATCAAAACTAGCTGTTCCTGCTGTATACAACTGTATACTTCATCCACCTGGAGTTTGGACGGTGCCGTTCAACGATACGCGACAATGACATGGCTTCTATGTAGAAAAACTACTCCAGGTCAGAAATGTCTCTGTTTTATTGAATAGGTGTACTATCTGAGAACAGTTATAGAGCTGTGATTCTGTTAATGTGAACAGCTAATTGATTGTTTTTACCACTGTTCAGATCTGTTTGCAGTAGAGGTACTTCAGCAGAGGTCAAGCTATTTCAAGCACGGACTGATTCACTCCTTTACAAATGTACCACAGACTTTAAAATAACTGCTCTATTCATCAAAAGTGAGGAGGGTTTTGTGGGATTAATATGATTTGATCTATACACACACACACACTGTTTTCTGTGGTTCAGCTTTAAGATAAAGGAATCAGGGATTTTACAATTTACCACTGAAATCCACTGGTGATTTTCATGTTTGTTTTTATCCAAAATATGTCTTATCCAGAACAGGTCTTTATACATTCAGTATTTTAAGGCCTCCACTCAGGTTTTTAACTTGTCTGCATGAACCAAGAAAATTTAAAATGCAGATTTTCTAAACATGTAAATTTATCAGGCTTAGATCATGAAATTGCTGAATTATGAAACTTTGTGCGAAGACTGAACAGCATTAAGTATATCACTAATAGTTATGTCACTCTTTAAGCTTTTTAAAATCTTGCAAATAATAAATTAAGATGTATAATATTTTAAAGAATATTTTGTTAAACCCGTCCAACCAGTAGAAAGAAGGTACTAACTTAGTTTTTCTTGTCTTTAAATTGAGTTAATGTTCGAAGGTCGAGAGGGTCCAACTGTCTTTTCTGAATTAAACTGAAACACCTGAAACATGGACAAATGGATCGTTCCATGTTGAGCTATTTCTGAAAGCTGATGCCAGTTTCAAGAATCTGAGGGGTCACTGGGGTTGGACAAGAGAAATCATCCAGACATGGATTGCTGAGAAGATCATAAGAGATTTACTTTAGACTGGAAAAGATATACCGAGACCAAACAGGGACATCGAGGCCAGAATTAGCCCCATGTTACCTGGCACTTGAGTTTTAACTCCATGGTCCCGACGGAGCTAATCAGCTTGTTACACACATGCCGTTAATTCTTCAAGGAATAGTACAGGTACTCAGGGAACCATGTCCTGCTGAGACAGATGGATGCTGGTAAGATTCACTGTCACATTCTGTCACAGCTCAGCAAGTTGCCAGTTCAGGTTTGGGCTGATGAGACGTTCTTGCTTGTATCACAGATTTATATACACATCTCTTTGTATTGACCTGCTGCAAATGTTCTAATTCATTCTACCTTTTTTCTTATTTTCTGCTGGCAGTGACAGCTTGGGGTCGTGTCGTCCTGTCCAGCTTTGGTCCCGGGGCCTGCTAAGTGCCAAAGGAGACAGTCCCGTCCACTAAGACACACTCACTGTCACGCTAATCACCATAAACTCTTCACTCTCCTTCAAAAGCATCAGAATAGCTGAGTGACACAATGGCAAGTCACAGAGACCCTCGCTTTCTGCACAATCTGTCCTATCACCCACGATGGCAGCGCGACTCAGTAAAAGTGAAGAGAAAAAGACATATACGAACAGCTGGTACAAACAGTTACAGTGGATATAGTCAGTTTGAATCGTTATCATCATCAGTGTCATCAAGATCATTGTCCGCAAAACCACAGTTGCCATTATCCCCTGTGCAGTGCCCCAGGAGCTGGTGGCGGAACTGGTTTTTTCTGCCCTTATTCATGCTCTCACTTCTCCCCTGTCAAGCCTGGGCGACCACTTTCAAGGTGGCCCTGGTGGGACCCTGGACATGTGACCTCTTATACTCCAAAGCCCTTCCTGACTTGGCAGCCCGTCTCGCCATGAACCGCATAAACAAGGACCCTCACCTTACCAAAGGCTACTGGTATGACTACACATTGATAAATGAAGATTGCAAGTCATCGCGTGCCCTCCCTCGCTTCGCTGAGCTGGAAGGTTATGGTGCTGCTTTCCTGGGGCCTGCTAACCCAGGCTACTGCACCTCAGCAGCTTTGTATGCAAAAGAGTGGGATGTTGGGATCTTTTCTTGGAGTTGTCTCAGACCCAGTATGAAAACAGGTGGGATGTACCCCACCTTCTTGAGGCCGCTGCCACTGTCCTCCCATGTAATTTTCACTGTGTTGCGTTATTTCCAGTGGGCCCATGTGGCCATAGTCTCACAGGAGACAGATCTGTGGGAAGCCACAGGACACGAACTTGCTTCATCACTGAGGGCCCTCGGCCTGCCTGTCAACCCAGTGGTCACTATGGAGGCCGACGAGGACGGCCCTCAGAGAGCCCTGACAAAAGTGAGGGAAACAGACCGGGTTAGAGGTGAGTTACACACGAGGCAAGCTGTTAATATCTAAGCTCCACATTGTTTTATATGAATCATGCAAATGCATATTTTTGAAACCCACTTGTCTCCACAGTGATCATCATGTGCATGCCTTCTGTTCTGATTGGTGGCGAAGCCCAGTACAAACTACTGACTACGGCACTGACCATGCGCATGATTGAGCGTGGCTACGTGTTCATCCCCTATGACACCCTCCTGTACTCACTGCCCTACAAAAATGCATATTACTATTCACTAAGCAATGACACCAAGCTGCGGAAAGCCTACGACGGGGTCCTCACCATCACCATAGACTCCGGAGAACAGAGTTTCTATGAGGCCTTCAAAGACGCTCAGGACAGTTATGAAATCCGCAGCAGCACCCCGCCAGAGCAGGTCAGACTCTTTTGAATACTGCAGTAACTAAACCATGTTGACAACTCTTTTACAAAGACTCGACTTTTAATCTACCACATTACTGTCCCCTCTGTTAGGTTTCTCCATTCTTCGGCACTATCTACAGCATGATGTACTTCATAGCTATGACTGCTGAACAAGCCCGCGCCAGTTCAGGCCGCTGGGTGAACGGTCACATCCTCGGTGATAGTGAGGGTGGCTTTGAATTTTCAGGCTTCAATCAGGCCTTGAGGTCTGGCCGCAGGGGTGAAGGCTTGCAGGCCCCCTATGTAGTACTGGACTACACTGGCATGGGCAGCATTCTCTTCCCCACTCACACCTTGGATGCATCTCATACAGATGGCAAGACAGGGGGCTTGAAACACCTTGGTCGATCGATCCACTTTGCAGGGAGCACACCCTACAGAGACTCAAGCTGCTGGTTTAGTCCCTACTTTGCATGTTCTGGAGGTAAGTGCACATCACAGGACATATAAATATAAACTTTTATACATAGCAGTATAGATTACTAAATTCAGTGCATTCAAACAAACTGCCTTTGTGTTTTTATTCTCTTTCAAAAGGCATGGATATGGTCACTTTCTTCTTCATTTCTCTTGTGTTGATTTCATTGACTGGATTTGGAGTTAACATCTTCATTTATTTCAAGTATGAACAGCAGATTAACAAAAAAATGACTTATCACCTAGTGTGGACTATTGTGATTTTTAGACCTTTTTGATTTTTCATCTGTGTAGGAAAGGTGGGAGGGTTGGGATCAGCTATGGAGATGGTGGCAATAGTGGATTAACTAAGATAGTCCTGACTCTGGATGACCTGGTCTTCATCAACACTCAAGTCAGCAAAAGGGTGAGTTCTCTGCTGAAGCTTGAACAAAACCGCTTGTGGTTTGCATCTCTCTGTTGTACATGCAGACCAAGTTTGTAATGCATGTTTACCTGAAAATGATTATCTGCCTAAGCCTCTCCTCTTTGTCTCCTCTTTGAACTGTGTGTGTGTGAACAGAAGCTCAATGATGAAAGTATCATGAAAAGCCAGACGGATATGAAGACACCCCACCACTCAGTGTCTGGTCGCAGCTACTTGGCAGCATCACCTGACAGCTCGAATGTTGCTGTGTTTGAGGTGAGACGAGCCTGCCTCTTTACCATTGTGCAGACTGTGTGTTTGGACTATACTGGTTTCACAAAGACTGTGTTGTCTTGTTTACCCCTAGGGTGACTGGGTTTGGTTGAAGAAATGTCCCAGTGGATCAGTATCGTCCGTCAACAGCAGCACAGAGTTTGTCTTTGTCAAAGTAAGTGAGGGAGGGAGGAAATGGGAAAGTAGCTGAAGTGAATGTCTTTATTCAAATGTATATTTGTTTCCTGCTCAAAGGCATTTTAGTCATTATTACTGCGCTTGTTGTCCAGTGTGGCCAGAAACCATAAAACATAAGTTGGTCTTGTTGGAGAATTGCTGGTCAAAAACACATACAGCAAGCTGAGTCAGATTATGGTGCCAGTGTAAGTTGCAACCAAGAATCTAACATGAAAGTTCACAGGGTTTTTATTATCCTCCTGTCAGCTCAGAGACATGAGGCACGAGAATATCAATCTGTTCCTGGGACTGTTCTTCGATTCGGGGATCTTTGGCCTCGTGACTGAGCACTGCACCAGGGGCAGCCTGGAGGATTTGCTCAGCAACGAGGATGTGCGTCTTGACTGGATGTTCAAGTCATCCCTGTTAATGGATCTGATCCGGGTGAGGAGAGACATAATGGCCAAGTCATGTTTCATTTCCCATCTACTCATGTTTTTTCATTACTCAAATTTTCTACAAACTGTCATCAGGGAATGAAGTACCTGCACAATCGTGACATCATCCATGGACGGCTCAAATCCCGGAACTGTGTGGTCGATGGGCGCTTTGTGCTGAAGGTGACAGATTATGGGTTCAATGAAATCTTGAATGCCCAGACCATTGACACTGAAGAGGAAAAGCCAGAGAGTGAGTTTATGTGCATCCACAGACTGATTTTCAGCTTGTCCATATTAAATTTTGTTTGTTTAATAACAGTTGTCCATCTTTTTTCAATAAAAAGATCTGCTGTGGACGGCCCCCGAGCTGCTGCGAAGCTCTAGTCTGAGGAGGAAGGGGACTTTCTCTGGAGACATCTACAGCTTTTCTATCATTGTGCAGGAAGTCATCTCTCGCTCTGCACCTTTCTGCATGCTGGACATGCCTCCCAAAGGTGAGTGATTAACACCAAACGATGGCGACATGAAAAAAAAAAAAAGAAGAAGTATTAGAAGTTACCGGAGACATATGCAAAAGGTTCATGCCAATTTAAAATCTGTTGATGAACCTGTGGGGAAAATAACATGCTATGAATGAGAACATGTATTGTTGCTCACACTCCACTGTGAAAAAAGGTTTTTCACAATATTCACTCAAAGGCTGAAAGGACAATGATATATGCAAAATTAATTATGAGAAAGATGGCGCTGCCAAGAATTAAGATTATATCGTGGAATATCAATAAAATGTCAGAGTTAAATGTTATAAAAAACTTTCAAATTTAAAATGTGGAGACCACTACATTAGCCTGTACCAGGTTTATTGCTGCTCCCACAGTCCTCATGTTGCGTGACGCCACTTCCTTTGTTTCCCCTTATCCTACAGAGTCAGAGCTGTGTACAAACAGTGTTTTTCAGCTCACATACAGAACAGACAGCTAGCAGACTATGGGGTGATCTTTGCTGAATGAATTAGAATCACTCACTGCACATTTAATGAACTCAAACTAGCCCCATTCATCCTTTATCTATATTGTTTAGCTGGTAGGGTCACAGGAGGCCTGGGGCCAATCCCAGCTCACACTGGGCATGAGGCAAACATCAAACTTATAGACTTACATCTGATCTGAGAAAACACCTACCACCACAACATCAGGACATTTCAAATTACTTATCCGAATGTGTTAGAACATCTACAGATTGTGTACTGAACATTTTTAACTCCACAAAAGCTGAAGAAAATTAATTCTCCTGTGTCCACAGCACAGCTGTAGAGAGGCTCATAAACACATCTGTTATAGCCCATCCCAATGATAGAATAAAATAAGTTTTGGGATGGATATTGTGGAGATAAAAGTTATCCTCATTGCTAAATGTGAATGACTCATCATCCCCAGGAGTGTGTTTGTTGGGAAGCAAAGTGGATGGAATTAAATCTTTAGGAATATAATGTCTAATATTATTGGGATTTGTTTCTGTGTAAGAAATAATCCATAACAATTTTTAAAAAATGCAAATGTAGATTTTTTTGTCTTTAACCTCTGGTTTACTGTTCTTGTTTTATTCTTTTTTGTATATTTGTGCTTTCTGTATTTGGTCTCATGTCAAATTCACAAAAAGTAAAGAAGGAAAAGAAAACGTCCAATATTTGAATCGTTGCTACCTGTGCTGTTCTTTACCTGCTTTTGATCAACAGAGTTGTTCAGAATCTGTTTTTGTGCATTTCTGTGTGTGCCCATCACTTGCATGTTCTTGTCTGAATGTGTGCACGTGTTGACAGAGATTGTCAGTAAGGTCAAAGAGCCTCCTCCTTTGTGTCGGCCTGTTGTGTCAGTGGACGAGGCCCCGCTGGATGTGATACAGATCATGAAACAGGCCTGGAGTGAAGATCCAGAGAAGAGGCCGACCTTTGAGGAGATCTTCAAACAGGTACAGTCACTGAAAACACGTGGTGATGCAGCTTTAACCTCTCCTATATATATTGCTCTGTGTAAATCTAGCAAGCTGGAGATGACATTCCTGTTCCCTCGTCTTCATGCAACAGTTCAAGAGCATCACCAAGGGGAAGAAGACCAACATTATCGACTCTATGCTGCGGATGTTGGAACAGTACTCCTCCAATTTGGAAGATCTGATCAGAGAGAGGACAGAGGAGCTGGAGATAGAGCGACAGAAGACAGACAATCTGGTGGCTCAGATGTTGCCCAAGTGAGTGTCTTGCAACTTTCACTGACACATGAAAGACATGACAACACTCTCAGTCATATTTCACCTTTCTGCACACGCAGCACAGCTATCGAGGTTGATCGACAGCAGTAGCCTCTGGGGGCCTGTAGAGCAATAGTAATGTGATGCTTAACCATCAAGCTAAGGGAATGTTTCTTTTACTCCCTCAGGGAGGTCAGAGGTCAAAGACAGCTGCAGAGCCTGAAGCTGGCAGAGATTCAGACATACAGGAGAGGTTAGAAGGCTTCTGCAGGGATTTAACAATAACTCTCAGGCACTGTGGAAACCAGGGCAGCAGTGCAAGCACAGCTGAGCCAAGAACCCACCGAGAAAATGCTGTGAAAGATATTTTTTAAATCTTATCTGTAGTCTCTGGAGGAGAAAATCTCGAATTTAACAGTGAAAATGTGAGGATTTCTTTAGTTTTCTTTGAGTTCGTCCACCAGAATGTGGTGATAATCTGCCACGTCCTGTGCACTGAACTATGGGAATATTTGCTGCAGCCAAGAGCAGCAAATATTGAGGATGAGAATGTGAGATTTTGCTCACTCATACAAATTGAACTCATACAAATTGAATATGCTTTAAATGCTGCTTAATATTGAAGGCAGCATTCAGTAGTTCATTCGTATAATCAGGACTCCAAAAACATATATATTTACAATACCACATGTGTCTCATGATGTGTAGCAGGTCAACAGGTTTTGTTTCCTGTTATTATTTATACTGCAGCTGATTGTTTTGGCCTTAGAGCCACTGTAGATGTTATTATTAGCACTGTCTTCATTGAAAAATCAATACAAACTTAACAAACTTACTTGTGGTTTTCAGAGCAATGAATTTAATCTAATCATATTTTGTTGAATCTTTATTGTATCATATCAAATTCAAAATGAATACAGTTATACTGTATCTCAGTCACGTCGCTTCACGAGGACACCCTGCCATCACCACATGTATGGGATAAGAAGGGGGACAGCTGTAAAAGTCAGTGCTGCTGAAAAGGAAAAATCCATGAATGCGTAAAACGACTTTCAGCACTCTCAGGCTCTTAGTGTCCTGCACTCATCATCTTCCTCCTCTCAGATCTGTGGCTCAGGCACTGAAGACAGGCAAACCTGTCAAACCCGAACACTTCAACGAGGTCACTCTGTACTTCAGTGACATCGTGGGTTTCACCACCATATCAGCTCTCAGCGATCCCATCGAGGTGGTCGACCTGCTCAATGATCTCTACACACTCTTTGATGCTATCATTGGGCTGCATGACGTGTACAAGGTGAGTCCTGGGAGATTTAGTTTCTATGTATATACTGTAAGTTGGCTGGCGTTTTATGTGTGCTTAAGTTTGTGTCATTGTCCTTTTCATGTGTGTTTCATTTACAGCCCACTTACAGCACTTTTGTTGTTTCTTTGTGGTGCAGATTTTTGTGAGCTTTATAAATCAGCCTTGGTGTATTGCAAACACTAAATTGATTTCTGTTTTATTTGAATTATATTAGTACAGTGTGTTCAACTCTTATTTTTATGGCATATAGGTGGAAACTATCGGAGATGCCTACATGGTAGCCTCTGGAGTCCCTACCAGGAATGGCAACCGACACGCAGCAGAGATGGCCAACATGTCTCTTGACATCCTGCACTGCATTGGGACCTTTAAGATGAGGCATATGCCTGAGCTGAAAGTCAGGATCCGTATTGGCCTGCACAGTGGTGAGCAATATACTCATCCATTCTGTGATATAAGGTTTGTGTAAAAGTGAGTTTGTTGCAAAAGAATACAGTAATCCAAGCCGCTAAGGCAAGAGGGTATTTTTACCTCTTTTATCCTTGTCTGGAACTTAGTCCTGGAACAGTGGACCACTATCCACTTAGAGTGCTGTTATCCAATTAACACACTGCATACTTTGGATATCTAACTCTTCATGCACACACAAGCGTTAGTGCACAGCTTTAATATCAGATTTGGAGGAAAGAACTGTGTGTTTTTATTGACAAGGAGTTTACTAGAAAGGACTGGACAGAAACTGAAAAGTGACTAGTTGAAGTTATAGTTACAGGCCTCAGTGTAAAACTTCTTTTGGTTTACAGCGTAAGATATTTCTTACCAAGATGAATCGTCCTATTCAAAGCCTGTCCCCAACTTTTGTGTGTGTGTGTGGTCTCACATGCTGTGTTTAAAGGCCCAGTCGTCGCAGGGGTTGTGGGGCTTACGATGCCTCGGTACTGTCTGTTTGGAGACACCGTCAACACAGCGTCTCGGATGGAGTCCACAGGGTTGCGTGAGTGCCTCATGTGTTGTTATATAGGCCTGATCGGTAGCCTCTTCCATTAATCGATTTTTAAAATGAACATGGTTGTTGAGAGAACAGGTGTATGGCGGTTTGTGTTCATGCTGCTGGAGGCTAAATAAGACTTTAAGTGAACAGTCCCACTAATCCTTTAAGACTATCAGCAGAATTAGAGGCCAATTTAAAGTTTCAGCGTACATGTCATCAGTGACTGAGTTTGCCTCAGTTAGCCCCTGTGTTCGGTATAAATGAAGTTTAAACTGAAGGACTAACTCTTAAGTACACCTTACTTATGTTTAAAAATAAAACGCTCACTTTGATGGATTTCCCAGAAGATAGATCAAACTATTCGTCTTTAAACTGGTCAGTGGCCGTTTCATTTATAATATCTAAAACAACAATTATTCATGACCATCCTGTTTTAGGAGTGAAGCACTATTGGGTAATCTACTGCCACTAAGTGGTTTAATACCAAAATGACAATTTGACTTTTTTAAAATACTGTTTAAACCATTGAAAGTTCATAGGACAATTTTCTGTGAAACCCGATATTAAAATAATTTCTTTGTGAAAATGCTGAGGATTGTTCTGTGTTTGCTGCCATAGCTTACAGAATCCATGTCAACCAAAGCACAGTTGATGTCCTGAACAGCTTGAAGCTGGGATATAAAATTCAAGTCAGAGGCCTGACAGAGTTAAAGGTAAATAAAATTTTAAAAAACACAGATGATAAGCAATGACCTTGTAATAGTAACCAATATGGTTATGTATTTCTAGGGAAAAGGTATTGAGAACACGTATTGGTTGGTCGGGAGGGAGGATTTCGACAAGCCTCTGCCTATTCCTCCAGACACTAAGGGGTGAGACAATATTTTCTTTACCCCTCCATTTACGCATACACATTGTTTACCTGTTTTAATCTTTACACTACATTTATACTGTGTAATTGTAATGTAACAGTCTGTTGTATGAATACTATATCAAGTTTGCTCTCTGTCACAGGTATAAACCGTAAAATACTGTATTTCTGTATTACAGGGGAAGCAATCATGGTATCAGTTTAGAGGAGATACCTGTTGACAGAAGACAAAAGTTCCTGGACCGACAAAAGAGGATGGGCTAGCCTGCTTTTTTTTTTTCCCACTGGTGTCCCAGAATTGAAACGTGATATTATCTAACACTGTATTTATGTGAGAATACACAGAGAAGTGTGTGAATGAAAAGTGACCAGTGCAGTATTTGAAATAATTGAAAATCCATTATGATTTCTGCTGGATATGACATCCTGCACCAGTAAACTCAGTTTTTTGGTTTAAAACACGTTACATACCTGAATGATCTTTCTTGGAGATTAGGGTTTTTTCTTCATTCAAAGATTTACCAGGATGGTGCCACAGTAAACACTCGCTCCAATATAAAAGATGAACCAACAAAAAACAAAAAAAAAAAACAAAAAAACAGGTAACTGTCTGTGATTGATTCACATTTGTGTATATCAAAAAGAAATACATATAGCAAACCATGCCTACATATCATGGTTGAATTGCATGTCCAAAATGTGTTGGCTTAGAGGACGACAATGGCCTAACAAAAGGGGATTATGACGGTCGTGTGTACAGAACTCATCACAGTGTTAATGTGTAATGCTGGTGTGCTTCGTGTACTGTATGTATTTGCACTGATCTTTGTGCTTTGTTGAGATATTGGAGTGATTTCGCTATGAACACCCCAAGGGTGGAAAATATTACTGCTGGACTATTCATCTTGGGTGTAATAGAGGCAATGCTGCACTCACTTTAGAAGTATTAGCCTTTTACATCAACACAGAATTATACATCCTGAATTAATTCAATAAAACATTTTCTCAGTCATTTAAGACTGAAAACATTGGCTGAGGAAGCTCAGGTCAAGGATATAAATGTTTTACGTTTGTAGCACATTTCTCTAATTATTCAAACAAACCCTATCATCTAAAAATGAATAAATATGTGAAAGTATCTGGTTAGTTTCAATTAAAATTTTAATGTTGAGTATTAGATTACAAAAAATTGTTTTATCTAACATATCAGGTTAATAAAGTCCATCTAAAGGCAAAATGTGCTCTAGACTTGTTTAAATGGTAATCACTAAAATACAGACTGACTAAAATCTATCTGGGGCCATAACATCTGCAAAGCTGGAAATAATAATTCAGTTCCAACATTTAATGATAGATATTTTTTTAGAAAAATACCACGGGATATTATTTATTGCTTATGATTTGCATCTGCAGTATGGTTCTCTCCTTAATGATAATGTGAAACTACAAACAGTGTGTACTGTTTTTTAATGATATGTGTATTACTTTTAACATCTTGCTGATATTTTCTACCAAAGCATAGATGTATGCAACAGATTAATGATGCCCAGAGTACTGCTCACTGACAGTAACTCACTTTCATCAAAGCTTCACCTACAGAACATGTAGCCTGTGTACTTTAATAGTGCAGCAATGGGAAGACCTTCTGTGACAGGGAAGACCCTGATCATTTTTTTGATGAAAATGATCATTTTCAATAATGTGCTTCAGCAGACTGAGCCTTTTCATGTGTATTGTCAACTTCTATAGAAAAATGTTGAGGTTTGTCTTAGTTTTTCAGCCATTTTCTTCTGTTCGGGCTCTCCAGGATCCCATACAGTATCTATATGTGACCTCTGAACAAATGTCCACTAAATCCACCTACCATGCCCACCCCCCAGGGGGTCCTAGTTGGATGATGCAGAGCATTAGGGGTGATCATGCATATAAAAAGTGGAGGAAAAAAGTTTTCAGAATCATTTCTTTATGGCTTGGAAACGTGTATTGTATTGTTCTGTACATACTGTAAATCTGCACACAGTTTGTGTCTTGCAAGATTAGAGACTTTTTAGTGCAGTATTTTATTTTTTTTTTTCTTTTCTGGTTGGGTTTTGTAAACCCCTGACACAAAAGGAGGCATAAAGAAAACACAGCACACACATTCAAAAAGCAACCACTTTGTCCACTCACTCCCTGACGGCTTGCTAATTGTCCGCCGCAGCACTAATAGGCAGGCAACGTCGGGATGTGATTTTCCTCCAACAGTTTCAGTCTGCGGACATTTTGCCCTTGGGAGTGCTGACCACTTCTAACATACAGCGACTTGTCATAGTAGCTCAGCGTATAGACATTAACAAATGGACATCTGATGGTTTAATTATCAGGTTGTTGTTTTTTTTCTTTTCTCTGTGGTGTAGTCTCTCACATCATTAAGTGTTTAGTGACAGCACTGGCTCTTCTAGCATCATTAACCCCCCCCCAATAAAAAAAACAACAACACACAAATCTGAATCAAAATGAAGAACACGGGGGAAGGTGTCTGAATGTGTCTTTGATGGGTATCAAAAAGAAAATGAGTTACTCTGTTACATAAGTAGGACCTGCTTTTCTAGACTTTTAATCAATTTGCCAAATAGATAGTTATCATCAAAACGGACTGTTCATTTTGAAAGTGATCTCAATGTGTTTCTGTAAATAAATTCTGGTTTTAGTGGAGACTGTGTCTCTGTATGGTTGTCTTATTGCCTACATTTGAGTCTACATATGTAGGGGATATTTTCCCAGGTGGTGCACTGACAGTATATTAAATTTTGAATTCAAAACAAGTGGACCAATAAAACTATAGGTTCAATAAAGAAAATGACAGGTGAGCCAGTTGTTTGATTGTTCAGAGTTAGTGGCTTTTATCTTTCGATCCAGACTCGTGCTTTCTAATCATAACAAGCTTTACGTTTTGAAATAGCAGAGTTGTAAATTGCAGGGCATTACAAAGGACTTGGCAACACGGGGTGACAGCAGCATTAAAGCTCCACTTAAATTACGAAGCAGCAGTAAGTCAGGGGAAGTCTTACCTCACCATTTCACCATAAATCCCCAAGCAGGCTGAAGTAATGCTAACCAGCTTTGGACTGGTTTTACTCACTCGGGCTGGTGTGAGTCTGTTTTATTCTCTAGTGGAACAATCCGATAAAAATGTAAGGATGACATTACACAAAGCAACTTCTGTGCAATAGGCATCACATTGTAAACAAACCGTCCAAGTGTTTACATCCCAGTTTCATCCTGAAGAGTGCACATTATGTTTTGGGTGGTATTTCCTGCTGAAAACCAGCCGCCATGCAGCTGTGTATCTGGATAAATTAAAGAACTACTCAGGCATAATCATAGTTTTCTGTCATATTTTAAAATGACTGCAGTATTTATGAAATGATAACAATATCACTGCCTAAATCAGAATACAGATAAATCACAGCTATAGCAGGAAGCTCAATCTGCACATGAGATCAGCATTTCTGACACTAACAGGGTTGATATGAGGACAACTCCATCAGTTCGACAGCTTGTTAAGCCTGAACCTTTTCTGGGACCATCGTGGTGCAGTCACACCCCTGGGATTTCACCAGAAGCTTGATCATCCACCTTCTTTGTAAATACCCCATTTATTTATTTATTTATTTGCATATTAAACATACGCATTTAATGTCATGTTATAGTTGAGTTATTTCTGTCCGGGCTTTGAACAGTCAGTGAGGTAAAATGCTCCAGACAAAAGCTGAATGGCACCAAATGCTCCTGTGTGAACACCGTGTTCCTCCGCGCTCCTCATCAGTCCTGAAGCCCCCTGACATTTGACTGGCACCGGCTCCGAGGTGCCAGTCCAGCTGAGAAAAGTCAGCCGGAGAGAGAGGCGGGGAGACCGGAAACCTAGCAAGCCGACTTTCACAATTAAAGCATGTTTGGTTGTTCGTGGTCACAATAAAAGATTAAAATATGTGATTTATTGAATCAGAAGCAGACACTTTTAGGGTTTTTCAAATAGGTTTTACCATGAACTGATCTTTCACACTGTGGTGGACTCACTGTATACTCTCACAGAAATGTGAAGATAAATCAGATAAGATGTATCACCCAAAGGCTGCAATAGTGAGTGATTTCTATCAAACACAGAATTGGTTATAGCATATTGTTAGACCTCGTTTCGTTTTGAGCATTGGTCAGAGGGAAAGTGACAAAATGCTCCATCCACAGTTACAGGACTAGTTTTAATCTCTTCTCTCATAGGACACACTGCAAAACCCAAGACTCATGGGACTACAGGGAGATGATCTTAAAAAGTATGTCTATGCATAATTCACAGCCCTGTCATGAAAAACATGCTGAAGTCAATCTGCAGATGCGGATGGACGTATTCCAGTCAATAATTGTTTTACTTTGAAAGTCTTTTCCGGAAGTTGTGTTTTCATCCAGGGTACCTTGACAGTGGGTGAATCTTTTGACTGGGGGCTACCTCAGACAGGTGGAGGAGACGTCCTTAAGCAGCTGAACTGCACCGTGGAGCTGATCGTGCAGGACTGGGCTGGGCTGCAGGACGAGCAGCGGTGGGCGCCGTGCACGCTCGGTGCGCGGGTCCTCGTGCATCTGCTGGATTCACAGTATGACACCAGCTCCGAAACGTGGTTTGGCTGATTTTCCCATCCGGAGCCCTCGCACACATGCTGGACGCTTAAATGTGGACACGAGGAGGACGAGGGATGTAGCTGCAGCGGATTCATGAGGAATGCATACGGACTTGGATCTTTTCCCTGAGGTTATTGGCTTATAATTTCTACCCCTCTGCCTTGGCCATGGAGAACCAGGCAGCTGAGCCGCAGAACTATGAAGATGTACAGAAAAGCGGGTATCTCCGCAAGCATAAATCAATGCACCGGCGATTCTTCGTGCTGAGGGCGGCCTCGGAGCACGGTCCTGCCAGACTTGAGTATTACGAGAACGAGAAGAAATTCCGCAGTAAATCACCTGTGCCCAAAAAAGTCCTGAACCTGGAGACGTGCTTCAACATCAACAAGCGGGCAGATTCCAAGAACAAGCACATGATAGTCCTTTATACCCGCAGCGAGAGCTTTGCCATCGCCGCAGACAGCGAGGAGGTCCAAAACGAGTGGTACCAGGCGATGCTGGACCTCCAGTGCAACTGTAAGACACGAAGAGTGTGATGTGATTTCTGCATCAGGCCCATCCTGCTGTAGGCTGCTTGTTCTCCGTGCACTGTTTGGCTCGGCCATTGCTCAGTGCACACGGCTGGATTGTTTGAGTATTTGACCGCGGCTCTAGTTCAGCCTTGTATTGAGAATAAATCAGTCTGAGTGATGATATTTGGGTGCTGTGTTTTTAACCAAGAAGCAGGTGGATCCGACTGAGCGGGGTCGATCAACACTATGGGCGGCATGTGCTGTGTGTGTGCTTGTGTGCTTGTGTGTGTGTGTGTGTGTGTGTGTGCGTGCAGCACCATCTCAATAAGGCTTGCTTTGATACAGTTATAACCTGCGGAGCATTTTCTGTCTGCACAATAAAACGAGATGCATTTAATAGCTTCTGCCTGTGATCATGTTTAGGTGATCGCCTTTTCTGACCCCAAAAATGCAGCAGCTTCCATAGGACGGTGTGTTTTTGCATGGCGCAGTGGGCATATAGCAACCATCCAAGGGATGCATCATATAGTAGTAGCCTATCGCGGTGCACCCCCGTTGGAGCCTGTGTTTTTGTTTTTCTGCACAGCTCTGCCTGCCGCTCGCCTAACCTACATTTGTGCTCCACGGTGCCGTCGGTTAGGGAGGAGATGGCACCGTCAGTGCGCTGCTCACTGGAAAATGTGTTTCTGTTGCTTATCCTCGTGTTTACGTTGTTATCCTTATGCTGGAGCCGAACACCACCACCCATCTTCCCCCGTTGTGCTGTGCATTTGAGTTAGTTGAGACCGATGGGCTTGCCCAGCTCTGGTGCCGTCACGTTGTGGACATCTGAAGAGATACACATTAGAGCACAGACCCCCATTTTGTTAAGATGATGTCTCAGGGATAGCCCAGTAACACTGTTCTACATCCAGCTTCATCTTAGGGAGCACATAAACGTACAGGCTGTAGTGATTGTGGACTATTTCTGATACATTCAGTGTTTTTCTGGAGGATGGGAGCAAACCGGTGCAGTTTTGATACATGAACAGTGAGGAAGATGGTGACTTTGACAAGAAAAAAACACTTATAATTCTGTAAATGATCATGTGACTGGTGCTGAACTAAAATGCTGCATTGTTTCAAAATCAGGCTTGGTGCTTTTCAGGAGGAAAAGGAGGACTGGTGATAAATTAGGTGCCAAAACATTATAGTGTATAGCAGTTTAGTAATGACAGAGAAATAAAATATTACTTTGTGTTACCTGAATTAGTTTGTCAGTTTTGCACAGATCAGTTTTTTAACATCGTTTTTTTAAATGCCAGATGTTTCTGATATATATTTTGCTTTTGTCATTCAATTTATTTATTTATTCCTTTTTTTTTTTTTTTTTTTTTTCTAGGTAAAAGTCCTGAAGACTATGGCAGCAGTGGAGAGTGTAGCTCTCCATCTCCTGTTCCCACTTTCAAGGAAGTATGGCAGGTCAAGGTTTGGCCTAAAGGTCTTGGACATGCCAGGAACTTAGTGGGCATATACCGGCTGTGCCTAACGGACAAGACAGTCAACTTTGTCAAACTCAACTCTGATGTGGCTGCTGTGGTGTTGCAGCTGATGAACGTTCGCAGGTGTGGACATTCAGAGAATTTTTTCTTCATTGAGGTGGGTCGCTCAGCCATTACTGGCCCTGGAGAGTTCTGGATGCAGGTGGATGACTCTGTAGTGGCTCAAAACATGCACGAGACCCTGCTGGAGGCCATGAAGGCCCTAAGTGAAGAGTTTCGTCAGCGCAGTAAATCTCAGTCCGTGGGAACCTCATGTGGTGGTGGTACTGCTTCAAACCCCATAAGTGTCCCGAGCCGTCGTCATCATCCTAATCTGCCACCAAGTCAGGTGGGCTTTTCCAGACGTGCCCGCACAGAGACCCCTGGAACAGGAGGCGGCAGCACGAGCACTTCACCTACGTCACGCCACGGGTTTCCAAGGGCACGAACAGCCAGCATCGGAGCCAGGTCAGAGGAGGGTGGAGCAAGCGCCAAAGGGACATGGGCCAGCTCAAGCCCAAGTCTTAATGGATCATGCTCAACTACACCAACACTTAGGCCCAAGCCCACTAGGGCCCCAACTCCCGCTAAGATTACCCTCAGCCTTGCACGGTACACGCCTAATCCCACTCCCTCTCCTGCACCGAGTCTGTCTTCCAGCTCTGGTCATGGCTCAGAGTGTGGCCTAGTGGGGGCAGCAGTGGTAGGCATGACGGTCTGCTCCTACCCCCGTGTTTCTCAGAGGGTTTCTGTTTCAGGTTCACCGAGTGACTATGGCTCCTCAGATGAGTATGGCTCCAGTCCTGGGGAACACTCTCTCCTTGTACCTAGTCTGTCTGGACATCATGTACATGGAGAAGGGTCCAGCTATATAGTCATGGGACAGCGGGAGGGTCTCCTTGGTTCCCATCATCGCTCCAAAGGACGTCGAATTCTGCGGCGCTCATCCAGTCGGGAATCTGAGGCAGAACGCAGGCTACTAAGTAAGAGGGCCTCCCTGCCTTTGGCAGCCCATGAAAGACTCACCCCTCATAGAAAAGATGAAGATGATGAAGATGATGAAGAATATACCATCATGTCACAGAGTGATAACAGACAGAGAGCTGATTTGCACCATGGCTCAGGGTGTCCGGCAGTTAGGAGTGGACAGCCTGATGTAGGAGGGGAGCATAGGAAGAGGGCTGACAAAAGCAGGGGAGAAATGGATGCAGGAGCAGCTGTGGATAGTGGCTATATGTCAATGTTGCCTGGAGTGACATCTCCTCCTGTTTCACTTTCTCTCTCAATAGACATGTCTGATGCCAGTGCCAAACCTGGGGCAGATGATGAGTATATGGCCATGACCCCCAACAACAGTGTGTCCCCTCCTCAGCACATCCGCCAGCCCAGCTCCGAGGGCTACATGGTCATGTCTCCCAATAGCAGCAGCTCCACAGATCTGCATGGGCTGGGCATGTGGGATAGAAGGGCCAGCATGGAGAGCCGGGCTGCCAGTGACTACATGAACATCTCACCTGTCAGCAGCCGCTCCGCTTGCAGCACACCACCATCACACCCTGAGCAGCATCAACTGCAACCAAAAATGTTCAACTCCTATTTCTCCCTGCCACGAGCTTATCAACATACTCTCTATACTCGTTTTGAGGAGGACTTAAACAAAGTGGAAGGAAAAAAGGACAGTAGTGGGCATGATACTGCTGGAAGGGGAGGGAAGGTGGGATACAGCAAGAGAAACAAAACTGCAGCGGGCTCTGCAGGAGGCTGCCAACTCTCCATGTCTTCCTCTTCTTTCTCCTCCAGTTCTGCAAGCAGTGAAAGCCTGGAAGATAAGTCTATTTCAGCAGGGAGAGGGTTAAGTTTATTAAGAACTGGAACAGAGTACAAGAGTGCGGGAACATGCACAAAAGATGGACGTCACCATCAAAAACGCGGATCCAGTAGTAAGAGTCCAAAGCAACAAAGGAGGGGTCGTCCCCTCAGCATGTCCTCAGACATTACTAAAGCAAACACTCTGCCCAGAGTGAAAGAAAATCTGCCACCATCTGTGTCTCAAAACGTTGGTGAATATGTCAGTATTGTGTTCAAGGAGGACGATAACTATGATGGAGGACGATGTGCTGGGTCTGAACATGGAACCCTCCGGCCTTTGAATCAACCACTCCTCTGTCACGATAACCCTGCTAACCTATCCCGCAGCTTCTCTGCACCATTGACCACCTCTGCTGAATATGTCACTATGGATTTAGGCAAGGCCACAGCTCCCCTAACTCCTGTTAGATCCACATTCAGCATCCCACAGGGCCCACCACCTGTTGCCCCCAAGGCTCAACATGAACATCGCACGTCTTCTCCACTGGCTGCAGAGGACAACATGGGCTATAGAACAAAAATGAAGATGACAGCAATGTCAAAAGATGCTCCTCATCCATTTCCAGACAGCAAAGATTCAGATCCCAGCACATCATCAAGACCTCCCATTCACTCTGGTCAACCCTTACCTTTGGAACAGGAGACAGGCTTGGGGTTTTCCCCAGTTAAGTCCTTCCAGTCTCCTGAGCGCAGCAGCAGATTGGTTCGAGGCGACCAGCAGGGACGCCGGAGCCATCGCACAGAGACATTTAACTCGCCTCCCTCTTTACCACGCCACGCACCCTCTTCTACCTCCCTCTTCCCAGAGGGCAGCCAGGCACATAGTCATCGGCATGGTTTGGACTGCTCTCTGTGGGAGAACGGGCAGGCACCTAATTTGTCTGCCACACCTCCACCACAAGCCTCCACCTCAACTGCTGAACAAGGCCTTAACTATATTGACCTTGACTTGGCCATTAAGGAGAACCCTCAAACCGGAGTGGAGTGTACCTCTGCCGCCTACAACATCGGGGGAAGCACGATCGGAAGCAGTGCTGGCTCCAGTCTCAACACTTATGCCAGTATTGATTTCTATAAGTCAGAAGAACTGAGAGCACACCAGAGCAGTAGAAAGGATGGTCAAGGTAAGAGCTACGGGGATTGCACACTAATCTTGTTTTAAAATATATATTAAAACAATGGTCATAACATCTGACACTTTACTCAAGTAAATTTTATGTTCACAAAATGTCCAGATATGTTAAAGCCCATACATCCATGGACATCATCTTTTATGATAGGATTCCTGGAAACTGGAAATTCAAAGGTTATATATTAGCAGGAAATCCCTAACTTGTTAAGAAATCAAGTTCATTCAGTAGATGAAGCTTAATATATACTGGTAGATTTTCTATAATCAATTGAAATGATGTATCATAATATTTTTATCTTTTTTTAAAGTTTATATTTTGCAAAGTTTAGTTGTTAAACCAATGGCTGATGAGCAGAACATACTTAGCTAATTATTTACCCAATAACTACTCAATTATTTATTCCAGTCACTTTTGAAGAAAGATTTGATCTTTTTTTTAATGTGAGGATTTCCTGTTTTCCTGTCATAGATGATAGTGATATGAGTGTGTTTTTCTTTAGACTGATGGTTAGATTAAACAAGGCATTTGAAGCATTTGTCACATATGATTTACATAAGTTATTTTTAAAAAAAAAGCATCTTTCATCATTTTTTGACATTTGGATACTTAAGAAAAGAATCCTCAGACTATCTGATAACAAATGTAATTGTTAGTTGCAGCCCTAATCTTCTGTATTTTTTTATTTATTCATTGCTGTTTTTGATAACAGCTGCATTTTAGTCAAAATGAAGAATTCTCCTTAGAGCAGGACTGATCAGTCGATCACCAAAGTGAATATGTAACTAACAGTTTCTTAATGTTATCTGCTATTTTGGTGTTTTATCTGCCAAACAATTACTTGAGAAGATAACTGGTTCATTAATCAGCAATGAAAATAACTATTTGTTGCGCTCGAACCGAAACGGTCGATAATGTTGAAAAACAAGTGAAATGAAGTTTTTGATATGATGTGCCTAAGCCATAGGCATAACCCATGTCTGAGTATTAGTCAGCCCTCCTGTGTTCATTCTGCGCTGGTGTGTACCTTTGCTTCAAGCTGGTGGACAGCACCGTGTTTCCAGGCTGTGGGTTGTCTGTAGTCTCTTATTATCACAAGTGGGTGTTCAGAGAGCAAAGCCAATTGATTTGTCTGCTGGTAATGAGCCATTTCACATAAATGGAAGTAGAGGGGTCAGAAAACGGGCCAGGTGTTTATGTTTGTGTGTGGGCGTGCTGTCGGCTGCAGGATCTCATATGACAGCTCTAAGGCTTCCCTCGCACTGCACAGATGACAGTTTTTCAGGGGTTAACATTGGTGGCTAAAGTTCATACTTGATGTATATACAGAGAAGTACATAAGAGATCTGTTACTTTTTAATATCAAGAAATGAAAGCTACAAAAGGCAGCATGTTAAAATAGCAACATGCAGGTAAATATGAATAATCAGAGGGTTAAATGGAACAGACATGTTCTACTCATTTATTCAGAACAGCTACAACATTTGCATGATTGATTTATCCAATACTATTTAATCTCTACATGTACAAGCATAATAATTGCCTAATTATTTCAATTGGGGATAGTTTAACATTTATGAATTTAACATGCATAGCATGGAAAAGATTCCTCTGGTAATATTGTGTAAATTACTCTTTCATGTAATTTTTCACACTGCGATACGTTTCTCCTCCTTTGAGCTACAGTGTTTATCCTGCTTTCATTAACTGCAGTGGTTTTCTAGTCATGGAATATATAAAGGCTGGATATAGGGAAGAGGCATGGTTCCCCAATGTCCAATCAGTGCTCAGATAATTGTAGTAATACAACATTATGTTCAGAGTAAATAGAAAAAAATGTGTTAAAACAACAGAATAGGATTAAGATGTTTTAACTGCAGTATTGTCATTCTTGCATGATGAGCGGTGTTCATGAGATGCTGAAAGTTAATTAGTTTACTGTCTGAACCTAATGCAACATCCAGTTCAATCATGTGACTTCTGATCTTTGTAAACACTTAATTATCTTTGCTTTATCGTGTTATTCTAATATGAGCAATTATTAGTGAACAGCAGCACTGAAATACTGCAAACTCTGGGAACATCTCGCCGTGGTCACCTCTTCAGTCTCTAAAACAGTCTGACGGGTGAGGAAGTGTAGGTGGACTTCTACACTCAGTCGCCTGTTTTTTTATTTTATTTTTTTATTTTTTATTTGGCATGCCCACCTAAAACTAATTGTTGATTCAACTGGATGATCATTTTGACAGCTGTAGTTTGTGCTGCTGTGGAATTGTATTGTTTGGTACAGAGAAGTGTTTCTTATTTACTCTACCCTCAGTGTGGTGGACACAATACAATTCATCAGTAAACAAGATGCCTCCAAAACAATCACATAAATGAATCAACACCTCTGAAACTGCTTCAATAGGAACTCGACATTATGATTTTCATTAAGGGGGAATTAGCTGCACGACAGTTGTATGTGACTGCATTAGGGGTACCTAATAAAATGAGTGTGTAGTGCAGAGATATATAGTAGAGCATTAACAAAAATAATAAACTAGCCAACACAGATTCATCAGCTGTTGGTAAAACAGGAAATTTCAATAACGCGGACTAGCTTTTTGCACCGAGCTGTGTGCTGTTTAGGTGGCTCATTAAAAAGACGCAACAGTTCAAAATCCCTGGAACTTTGCCTGGAATAATATTGACACGTGCAACAGTGTGCATAGGACATCAATCAGAAAATCCCTTTAGAAGGAGATCATGCGTCATGTAATATTTACCCAAGCAGCTAGCAGGTAGTCTTAAGTAAACGAAAACAATGGTGTGCAGAATACATAATATAGATTAAACTGCTTTACCCTCTGTAACTTTTTACTGAATTGTTATGTAGACTGTAAAAATGAAAAAATACTAAGGAAGACCTTTGTGTCAAAAATGGATGATTTAAATTTCTGCCTACTTTTGGTTCTTTTCTTCCAGATTGTTGATCTCTGGCCTCGTCTTAGATCTGAGTATGATGCTGATGTGCCTGCTCCACAGTCAGCGGCTTGATCTGTTGCCACAACAGAACTGTACACTGGAGTCTGAACACTGAAACCCTGGAAAACACATCTCCATCTCGTCTGCTGTTTTCTGTCAACCAAATGTGTGCCAAACACACACACACACACACACACACACGCACACACACACACACACACACACACACAACACACACATATAAAAACACACAAATACAGGGTAAGGAAAAGGTTTGTTTTGCCTTCTTTTGAATAAAAATGACATTTGATCATCATTTAACTTAATATACAGAGCATTGAGAAAGTATTCACGCCCCCTTCACTTATATTTTGTTATGTTGCAGTCTGATATTACAATTTTATTAATTATTAAATGGACTGGACATGATTTAGAAAGGCACACACCTTTCTATAGAAGGCCTCACAGCTGGCAATGCATATCAGAGCAAAAACCAAACCATGAGGTCAAAGGAGCTGCCTGCAGAGCTCAGGACCAGGACTCTTCCAAGAGCTGGTCACCTGGCTGGGATAAGGGCCTTTGTAAGAGAGGGGACCAAGAACCTGAATGTCCCTCTGACTGAGCTCCAGAGATCCTGTGTGGACATGGGACAAAGGTCCAGAAGGACAACCATCACTGCAGCCTCCACTGATCTGGGCTTTATGGCAGAGTGGATGGACAGAAGCTTCTCCTCAGCGCAAAACATATGAAAGCTGCTTGGAGTCTGAAGGACTCTCAGGCTGTGAGGAACAAGATTCTCTGGTCTGATGAAACCAAGACTGACCTGCTTGGCCTCAGTTCTAAATGTTATGTCTGGAGGAAACCAGGCACCTCTGATCAGCTGTTCAATACCATCCCAACAGGCTGTTTTTCAGCAGCAGGGACTGGGAGACTGGTCAGAGTTAAGATAAAGCTGAATGGAGCAAAGTACAGAGATATCCTCAATGAAAACCTGCTCCCCAGCCCTCGGGACCTCTGACTGGACCAAAGGTTCACCTTCCAACACGACAACGACCCTAAGCACACAGCTAAGACAACACAGGAGTGGCTTAGGGACAACTCTGTCAATGTCCTAGAGCTGCCCAGACACGGCCCTGACTTGACCCCTGTCCAACATCTGTTTTCACTTTGTCATTATGTGATACTGAGTGTAGATGAATTAGAAAAGAAAATGAAATTAAACAACTGTAGCAGGCTGCAACATAAAACTGAAAAGTGAAGGAGGTCTGAATACTTTCTGAATGCACTGTAGATAAGGGTTGACAATTTGATACCTGACTGTCTGAGTTCTCAGGTGACCGTTACGTTGATCGTGGTGGCTCCATAACAGCCTGTCAAAGTCGTCATTTAACTTGAGCCACGTGACCACAGCACTCTAACAGTGATGCAGGCAAAGTCATAGATCAACAAGACTTTCAGGGAATCACACAAATGGTAAATGCCTCCATCTGTGTATCTTCATTCAAAACGCATTTGCTTGCGATTGGTGCATGAGCCAGTCTATTAAACCCTCGTAAATCGAGGCTCGAAGTGGCAGCTGTTACATCGACACAGTCTCAGCTGTTGTGGATTGTTTATTTATTGGGTCCCATGCTAGACTTGCATCCTCAAGGTTTATGTTTTTATACATCAGAACATCAACCTTTATTCTTATTTTGAGTTAAATGATCATCAGGTGTCACTTTGATGCAAAATAATAAGGAAAATAAGGCTTGGCAGTGGTTTCATACACCCATACATGCTGTCACTGTCAACATATTATTATATACAGTTGCCCAAAAAAGCCTTTAAACATCTTGACCACTTTTATTGTGCTACTGAAGGACTTCAAAATGTGCTTACATTCTAAAATATAATGTATGGAATGAAATTGGCAATGAAATTATGTTATACAGATGAAATTTTTCGCACAAGAAAATCTCACAATGTATTCAGTCTGTGAAACTTATATTATCATGTGATTACAGTTTCCCTGCAGTTGACATCATATTGGTGTAGTTCTGCCCAGAGTTGATCTTAAGGTTGTAGCTTTCTTTGTTTCCCCCAGTACTGTATTCTGTATTTTCTGTGTTTTTCACAGAGAAGTACGCTTTAACTCCAGATGTGCACTCACACAGGCCACAAATCTTTATTCAGCCCAAGATTTGATTAGGTTCCAGCTAGACATGTCCTGTCATGTCCTGTGGCTGGTGCCATTAAGAATATCAAGTCAGAATCACAGAAATATTTTAGGACAGAATTGTCTATACAGTACATTATGTGGTGTTAGTGATCATCCAGCTTCCTGCTATACAAACACACAGCAGGTTTTCCTTCCTGTGTTGCACCATTAAAAAAACAAAAGGGTTATTTTTATTCCAAAATTAAAAAAACAACTACATTTTACAAATACATTAAAACCTTAAGTAACTGCAAAAAACAGACAAAAAAACGTCATATCGCATGGCTGCATATGCGTTGCAGCTAGAATGCCATAGGAAATGTCAATGAAAGCCATGGCACATAGATATGCAACAGTGTGTTTGTAATAATCATGATATGCAACATTGCATAAAAATGGCCAAATTAACATAATATTCTTCTGCTATGCATGTAAACAACTTCATCAAATTGGCTTCAGACACGCAGTATAGACAATAATTAGATTGTATGTATGTAAATGTTCTCACTGAGATGTGCTGAAGGGAACTGATAGTAGACTTGCTAGTGGGGGAACCTGAACACTGAAGTTTCAAAAAAAAAAAAAAAAAAAAACTTTTTAAACACCTAAGGGACTGTATGCAAATAATTTTTTGGGGGGAGCAATATCCCATTTATCATAGGATGTTTTTTGACAAACAGCAAAATGATGAATATTCCAGACCCTTTTTGTACAAAGATTAAATGGTCGTTACATGAGAAAGCTGAGCACACGTTGCAGCTCACCTGCCTATGGACAGGAACACTGCAATTATTAAGATTTTCCCTTAATAAAAAGTATAAGATGAGCTCACAGATAAGTTTCACATCGGTAATGTGTGTATGTTTGACGTAGCTGTTCCAAAGAGCATTACTTTTGAAATGAGTGAAAGTTAAAGTCATCTTTTGGATGTAATGTGATCATATTTAAAAAAAAATGTTCAAAAATTTGACAGGGGAAGTGTTAATCTAGGCTGGAGCAAAAAATTCAAATTTCTCTTCTCTGGCCACAATCTTATAATTTTTGTACAGTCCCTAACTACATATGAAGCCACATATATTTGATAAGATGATAGTATACAAAAAGAAAATGAATTTCAAAACTTAATCCATGTCTGCAACTGCCTTTCCATCTCAGTATTAAATGAATTAGCACTTAGCGTTGATTACAACGGCCTGACATTAAAGCATTTTGAGGCAATGTGTAGCACAAAATGTTGGAAAAAAGTCAAAGTGTAAATACTTTTTTGGCAACTGTGCTTTTTTATTATAACTGTATATTGTACTGTAGTATATACTATAGCTTACAGAAACTATAGTACATACTGTAGTTTGTTTTCCTTGTTTGCAAAACACTTAACATAATTCTAATATAAAGTGACACATTTACAGTGGTATATAAGATATACATATAATGATTAATACTATATAGCCTAGATATCTATATACTCTTTTATAAAGTGCCTCATTTTTGATTGTAGCTGTTTTTACACAGGTAATCTTAAAATGGGTTTTGAAAATCGAAAAAAAAAAAAAAAAAGTTTCTTTCCTGAGTCAAAATTGTGTATATGTTGAACTTTACAGCCGACACACATGGAAAACCTATATCGCCATCAGTCAACCATAATCAAATTGCCTTACTGTGTTCATCAGAAACACAGGACAAAAATCTCTTTGGTTTTTTTCTTCATTTATTTGTTTTTTTTTTTTTGTTTTGTTTTTTTACAGTGCCTAACGCTTCAGCCACAATGTAAGCACTCACATTGCAACTGATTTTCGCTTTCACTCAGTCGTTTCATACCCTGAGATGTATCCACTTCAGACACTACCATGTTTTTTTTTTTTGTTTCTTTTAATTTATTCTTGTTCACTACCAATCAGCCACTTGTTCAGTGTGAAAGCTGACGGCCTGGTGCAGATGGGACATCATCCATCTGAAGCTGATTGTTAGTGGACACTGTAGCAGACAGCTTGCAGATAAAATAGCACATCTTGTACATGAACATTTTACATTGTATAGATTTTAATGTCAAATCATATTTTTAGAAACTATACATTCTAGAAAGTAATAAAGATGATGGTTTCTTCTATAAAAACAACAATCCCCAGCTACAACAGGCTCCTACTTAGTATTAGTCAAAGTTAAATATGTGAATTTGCAGTATATATTTTGAACCCCAAAACAAATATGAAAGCGGTGATTTCAGATCCTCACAGCAGCCGGTGTGGTGGCTGACTGTTTATCTGGGCTCAAACAGTGTTAACACCCTTGTGTATTATTCTTTATTATTCGAATGTGGATTATCTGGATGTGGAGTCAGTTCCAAGTAGGTGTGAATAGTACTGCTTCTCTCTCAATCATCATCTTTTTATACTGAAAATGTGGGACTTGGTCTCGACTATTACACAGTGCCATTCCTGCTCACACTTATTCCTGTCTCATTTCTTCCTTTATGACATTTTGCTGCTGTCAAAGAAATTGCCAAAAAATACAAAGTCTGACAACAATTCAGAGGCCTACTGTAAAGGTAGTTTGCAAAGAGTAGACACATAAAATCAAAGATCTAATTAAAAAAAAACAAACTAAAACTCACTTTTTCACTCGGCCACATGGCCAAAAGATAAATTGTTAAAATGTAAATGGAGTCAAACTTTTTTTAAGCATACAGTGTTTTTCTTAAGGTAGTGTGACTTGTACTTTATGACTGGTTGCGTACTGTATCCAGAGCCGCTGCTAGGGAGTTTGGCCATGTTGTGACATTAGTGACACTGTATACTAAATCAGGATGTGTTGGTAGGAAATATTTTTTAAAAAGTCTATTGGATATGATGTTGTGATGCCAAACCCTTCAGTAATTGCAGCAACCAAACTCTTTTATCCAGGGCCTTGGCTGTGTGTATACAGGGTACAAATGAAGATGGCTTTCTTGATGTATTTTTGACACTGGTAGCTTTTCCCACATTTAGATAGAATTTTTAATTTTTTCACAGGGCTCTGGTTAACACCAAACTAATACAATGCTTAATTTATAACATGTGTTTTTTACACATTTGGCACTCACAGTCACTGTTTTTAATCCTATAAGGAAAAAAAAAGGTGTATTGATTGAGCACATCCTACTACTGCCAACAGTTTGTGCTCAATACTAGGATCTACACTTGTACAGCAAATCCATACAAATACCTGGACTAGTTCCACTTTTCTGATTTCTGGTACACTTGTGTTACTCTTTTATTGAAGTGATCTTTTATAATCTTTTTGTTATTGCTTCAGTATCAGTCTTCTAATTGGGGATTTGGGAGATTCTCTGACTGTACCTCATAATCTGATGTCCGAGCAGACGTAACAGTTGGTAGAAAAGCCCCTTGGAGAGTCTGAGAAGGGTTCAGGATATTATACAAACGTCAAATAGGAGGAACTCCTTAAAAAACAAAAAAGCTGCGGATTTGGGACAGCGTCATTTAATGTATTGTGAATTCAAAACCGCATCGATAGAATGAGGCTTTCTGCAATGTTTCCATTCTGATGATATACTTCGAACATATGAAAATGCTTTTCATCAACAAATCATCACAATTCTGCCAAGTATTTCAGTTTGGTGAAATGCAGAGGCTCATGTTGTCTCTAGAATATTTTGTAACAACGTGTCATCTAAAGCAAGGCAGATAAAATGCTCAACAGACTCTAACTGTGGGAAATGATACTGTATGTACAATCAGGACAGCAATTATAAATACAATGGAAAGAGCATTGTTTGTATTTTAAAGCTATTGATACTACTTTGATAATGATGTAAAATGTAAAAAGGCTGAACAGGAACTATAAGTATGTAAAGTATGCTGTGTATAGAGGAGTTTGCTCCAGGGGAGGGATGGGCATGGGGTTCATTCTGTTCATGGCAAAATTGTTTAACACAAAATATTGATGAATCTTGTCTGTGATGTAGACAACGTCAATGTTTTTTTTTTTCTTTTTTTTTTTGATAAAAGGCAAAGTGATATGATAAAAGTGTGTGTGTTTTTTTTACTTTATGTCTGAACCTAAGAGTTTATGGGGTGTTAAAGCATATAGTCAAGTGAGTTGTAAGCCATTTTTTGTCTAGGTTTTTAAGGATAAGCCTGTGGACAGCAGGCACATGTATTTAATCCCAGGCTACTCTGTTTAAACAGATGGTTTTTTGGCAGAATTTCAGTTCATATGTGAATAACAACTCAGTGACTTTATTCGTACCCCCGTTGTTTAGCTCACACATTTTTCCATTAAATTCAGTCTAAATTCAACATAATATTTCATGAGGGCTAAAGGACTGATAAACTTCACACACATTAAGTAATTACAATTAGTAGGTGAGTTTAAAAAACAGCAAAGCATTGAAATACCAATGAATGAAGCTGTTTTTCTAAAGCTCAACACAAAGGTAAAATTGAAATCTGGTTTAGATCAGAAGTCAGGTAATGACCGAATTAAAATTCCCAGCATCAAATTTCTATCTAATCTATTCTAGCAGAGGTGGTGACATGTATATAAGTAAAAGGGCATTATTGATTGGCTGTTTTGACCTTTGTTATGTATATCATTCACATTACACAAGCTCAGCTTATTTTGAAAATCTCTATTTTCTTTAAGTTAATAAGGTTATTGGCCTGTGATGTATTAAAATAAGGAGAAATAATACTTCTATTTCATTTTTTCATATGATATCATATCTCTTTGCTTGATCTTTGGTCAATGTAATATCTTTTTCAGTGGACATAAACTGTCCACAAGTCAACATATGCAACGACACTTTGTAGTAAATGTCAAGGGTATATATATCCAGAGGCAAGATACCTCTAATATTACTGTGACCGTATAAACATACAGCACAGACAGCACTGTTGCATAAGAGTTTTAGGCGCTAGCATTGCTTCATGATTTCTTTTTGCAAGGTTGAAGGAAGAGGAAGTACTTTCTTCATGATACCTCAAGGTAATTAAGTATAGAGCTGTTTCTTAAAATACTAGGGAGAGATCAGTCCCTGTATTTATACAAATTAAATGTTTATGTGCAATGTACATGTTGAGTATATATACATTCATAAGTGCTGTAGATATTAAATATGGAATGATCTTTGTAAATGAAATATTGTAAATGAAAAAAAATCAGCATAATCACACTTAGTCCTTATGAGTTGGGTCAAACGGATCCACTGGGTTTAAACAGACGATGTAATAATTTATAAAATTCATTCTTGTTCCTATTGTTTTCACTGATCTAGAAATATGTTATTTATTTCCTTTACGTCTGGTGTGATGTTGTGTACATTAGGAATCAGATGTGCACCTGATAAGTACCTCATTTATACTTACATGATTGTTCACGTTACTGTTAAAAGCCTGGACTAACTAAAATCAGGGTTTAGTTTTCAGGTGTGGTTGTTGCTAAACAGGGAAAACCCAGACACACGGTGCTGTTAAATGTTACTTTAATTGGAGGGCATTTAAATCCCTTTAATCTGCATGTGGTTCAAAATGCACCAACAATAAACCTCAATCTATAAATTACAACTTAATGTGTTTGGTTGAGATATAGATCTCAGTGGCTTTTTTCCCCAGAAACAATAAATAATCAGCAGAGGGTGCTATATCCCTCTACCTTCTGATGGGAATGTATTTTGAGAGACAATTTGAACCGGAAGCCTTGAGGCTCTTTCGTCCTAGATCTTCAATAGAAAAGATCGCTCCTTGAATCTGTGGCTTAAATTTTATAGGTACTAAAATTTTATCTCCTCTAGGTACCACTGTTAACGTTTATAATGGTTTCTTGTGCCACTTTTTGTGTAGTTTTGTGTGCAACCTTTTTAATGTGTTCACTAATGGGCTCATTAGGGGGAGAATAATTTAGTACACAATAAAGAATTAATTTACAGCGTGAAAATGTTTTAAAAGCAAAGCCATTCAACAGATAACAGACACAAAATAAGTAGGAATGCTGATAAGATATTTGTGTACATGCTGACACGTGAACAAATAGAGTAGGGAATAAAAAACAAAACAACAAAAATAAACACTCTATTTAAAATAAGTTAAAAGTTATATAAATACTTGTGATAAATAAATAAATGGTAAATAATAATTGAAAACCGTGACAAAAATTCAAGGGGTTTCCTGAATATTTTTTCTATAACGTATCAAAAATCTGGCGCATTTATTACTGTTAGTAAGACCAAGACAATTTAACAATGAAACTCAATCACGAAAAGAGGCAGAAAACTAGTTTATAAATTAAAAAATCTCCAACAACCGTAAAATGTTAACAACATACTGTAGAGTTTTGAATAGTATACTGTGGTAGTAACAAATGACCTGTGAAAGGCCATGAGGATTTAAATCTGAACGAAATTTCACAGAGAGAATAAACGTTCGCTATACTTGTGTAACGTTAACATACTCGCTCAGAGAAACACATGCTCGGAGCATGATAGCTAGCGAAGGCGGTTTGATACCCGGAATTTCGAGCGGAGTGGGAGCTCCTCGTTGTAGTTCGTCTTAAACATCATGCAATCCACACGCCTGTCTTCCTCAACACCACTGTCACTGATCCATACATTGACCGCTGTGGCTGAACCCCGGGCGGCTGTCCTGGGTGAGATAGCGCAGAGGTAAACGGCAGCTGTTTGTTGTGGCGGTGGTGTTAGCATGTGGTCACTGGCGGCGTCAGCCTCGGTCAGCTGCTCTCCGCTCCATAGGCTTGGCTCACACACCGCGACGTTAACCTGACCCAGAGCCGACACGTTGATGCCGACACGTTGATGCCCCCAGCTGAACTCCCCGCTGCCCTCTCAGGTTTCCACATTTTAATTATTATTTCTAAACGTTTAGTCCGCTGCTAAGAAGTAGCGTCGGTGACACAGAAACAAGCCGCTTTGAGCCGGTTTATGCTAACGGTTACCGTTAACGTAACTTAACGTAACCACGTTATGATTATTAACGTTTCTGGAGGTTTTTTTACTACGTAGCGTTAAGTTACTGCTCAAAGGGAATTTTTTACACTTTACTGGTAATTTTGTGTCTAAACAGCGGTGAAAGCGAGTGTTGTTTGGTGACATGGTATTTAATTCATTTTAATTTTTCTACAAACATTAACGTTTTGTCGCTCTCTGGTGGTAACCTTTAACTAAACGGAGGCATGCCTGTTCGAGTAACGTTAGTTAACTAACGCTAACTTTAACTGATGTTACATCAGCAGTTTATTGTCCTATAAAGAAGAAACAACGTTGTTTATGTTTTAGTTTACTGATATTGATTGATATTGATTCATTGAAATACATTAAAAAGTGTAAACGAGCCTCACACAACACATTCAGATTAACTAAATTAGCTAGGTTAGATTATTAGCTAGCTAACTAGCTGCTCACTAGTTTTAGGAAGTGACACAATAAAATAACAGAAAATTGTGCTTTTCTTCTTTACTCGGAGAGTTTCAACATTTGTCCAGATACTGTTAATGCAAACTTATCATTTGTGTTATCTAGCTACTGGTGGTGAGTCCAGCTGTAAAGGTACTTCTGCCCTGGAATTTCAATAAGCCTCAAGGTCGTTTTGTTTACATATCATGCTTAGTTTAATGTAAATCCATATGTATGTAGTAATTGTAGTGCTCTAATTGGCCTGTTATGAGGCAGGATATGTGAATGGACTAGGAGGCAATTTGTCATCATTATTGTTTCTCTGTTAGCTAGTTTAGAGAAAGAGAAACCTATTCTGACAACATTTTCCGGACACCATGGCCCCACACTCCGCCATCCAGGCCATCATCGACCTCTCTGCAGGAGCCATAGGTAACTACATTGCCTTGCCTCTCCCAGTCACAGAAACCACTACGCACATTTTAAATTCCCTATAAAATCATTTTGCTGCTTTTCCAGACCATGGACTCATTGTTTGTGTGCCTGATGTAGCAGGATGTTTTGATGACTCCTGTCTGTTTCCAGCTCATTTCTCTGTTTCCATTGACCCTTTATACTGTTCAGTGGGGAGTAGTCCCCTATTTAAGCTTCTATGACTCTTATCTCTTTTCACAGCACATGTGATAAATACAAAGTTTGATTTTCCTGTAGTTTGTGTAACAGCCATTCGGTATAGAGTTTGTTTACCATGTCTATGTATGGGTGACTTGTGTTTTTTATGTTTGTCGTCTCATTGTCCTTCCTCCAAGGTGGAGCTGCATGTGTCTTCAGTGGACAGCCTCTGGACACAGCAAAGGTCAAAATGCAGACCTTTCCTACTTTGTACCGGAGTTTCATCCACTGCCTTATGTCCACCTACAAACAAGTTGGCATTCGTGGTCTGTACCAGGGCACCACACCAGCCCTGATGGCCAACATCGCAGAGAACTCTGTGCTCTTCATGAGTTACGGCTTCTGCCAGCAGGTCATCCGCTTCATGGCCGGACTGCACAGTGAGGCAGTGCTGAGGTAGTGTGACCTTATCCAAGTTGACATGCTTTTCAACATGAAACCAGCTTCACCCTGAGTCCACATGTCAGGTCTCTAACTGTCCTTGTTTATCTTTCCTTTTCTGTTAGTGACACACAGAAAGCCTGTGCTGGCTCAGTAGCGTCCATCTTCTCATCACTAGTGCTCTGCCCCACTGAGCTAGTCAAGTGTCGGCTGCAAGCCATGTATGAAATGGAGGCAACAGGCAAGGTCGCTAAGAGCCAGAAGTAAGTGGTGTAGGCCCATATTTTTGGATAATAAAGTTTAGGTCATTTACTTTTATAAAACTCAGATTTTATGGTTGTATATCAGTTTTATAGATTAATTTACAATAAATCTTTTTTAATTTTATTTACAGAATTTCAGATTAAGTTATGCTGAAACAGTTGCTTGTTTTATATGTATAGTAACCATTATTAATGTATCTAATGAAACATTAAAAAAAGCAAAGTGAATATATTTATTTGTGTGTTTAATTAAATAATGTATAATGTTATTCAATGTTTGAGAATTTATCAAATGTAATCAAGAGTCTGAACAGGTCAACATTCAAAGGGATAAAAGTAATGATTTTGATTTAATACTGTAGATTATTTTCTTTGCTATTGATTAAATTGTTTTATATTGCTTTTTGCTAAAATAATAAAGCAGACTGGTATCACATCATGAAATGTAGAACTTAAATGTCAATACCTTTTTTTTCTGTATAATTTCCATTGAATTCATGTATTTGTGATTGGATCTCATCACTATTTTTTAAATTTGTTTTTTTACAATGCATACATTGTATGTATTATTCTGTAAAATTGCTGCAGTTGTACGTTAATACACCGATCAGCTATAACATCATAACCACTAGAGTGTGGAGGATGTTGAATTTCTTTAAAAAAAAAAAAAAGAACTTGTCTTCATGATCAGTTTTCACTCCTTTTGATTTGTTTATCACTGAATACTGGTCAAATGTGTGTTTCTCTTCCTGACAGTGGAACTATGAAAGCAAACAGATTCACACAAGATGTGTAGCGAGCTGCAGAGTGACACAAGTGCCAACCTACTGCTGCACTGACACCTGTGTAGACACCTGTGGTCATCATGTTATGGCTGATCTGTGTGTTTTTCTATTTTTCTAAGTTAAATGTTGCATCAGTGTAATGAATTGCATAGAAAGACTTTTTTGGAGGGAGGTGGGGAGATCTTATTCTGTATATGCTGTTATAGTGTGTGTGTGTGTGTGCGCGCTGACTGAGCCATACCTCACTCTGCTCAATCTGAAGTACAGTGTGGTCTGTGGTAAAATCCATTGTGAGGAACGAGGGACCTCTTGGCTTCTTCCAAGGCCTCACCACCACCATAGCCCGAGAGGTCCCTGGATACTTCTGCTTCTTCGGTGCCTATGAGCTAAGTCGCACTGCCTTTGCAGACTACATGAAATGTGACAAGGATGACATAGGTACTTGCCAGATGCACTACCATAGAGCAAAAAATAACTTCAGTTACCAACTTTTGATGTTAACTCCTCAGAATAAACAAGCAAGACACTTTTTATTGCATCCTGATGAGTCAACATTTATATATGGCCAACATCCATCATTTCAGATCAGAAACTTTTCCCTGTAAGTTGTTGAAAAGCACTTAGAGAAAATTCAGAGGTCAGTCACTAGCAGTATTTGAAGGTGTACTTTGAGAGAAAGTGATACATTAGAAAATTAAAATGGAGTTTTATAGATTGACATAATGCCTAATGCCTACCTTTTCATTTTCCTTTTTATTCATATATTTGCTTTTACCTCCCACACATTTATTGTACAACATAATTGTGTTAGCATTTAATAGGTGTTACTCTTTATCTTGAAGGTGTGGCTCCAATTGTGTTTAGCGGTGGTTGCGGAGGGGCCTGCTTGTGGCTGGTGGTCTTTCCTATGGACTGTGTCAAGTCTCGGATCCAGGTCATGTCTATGGCAGGCAAACAGGCAGGCTTTTTCAAAACCTTCATGACCATCGCTCGTACTGAAGGTAACTAGCTATGGGGTTTGATGTTTTCAGTGTGTAATCATCTTAGCAGTGATGTTTGGGGTTAACAATGGCAGGTAAAAGCATCCTTTGTCAAAAAGAGTTAGGATTCCTACTTTTCCCATTATTGCTCAGACTGTAATTTTCGCTGTCTCTTGTGTTTAGGTGTGAGGGCACTTTACTCTGGTCTCACCCCTACCATGGTCCGCACTTTCCCTGCTAATGGAGCACTGTTCCTGGGTTATGAGGCCAGCCGGAAGCTCATGATGAAGCATTTTGACCACTAAAATACCACATATGCATGAGTGTTGAACTGGACATATTATAGCCATACAGTTTTATCAAAACCCAAGTTGAAACTTAATATTTGAAGGATGTGGCCATTTGATGCTTTATTTAAACTTACTCCACAACCGCCACACTCCTTATTTTTAGACTAAACTATTTTAATTAAACACCTTGAACAAAGTGTTTACCTGTTTTTATTCCTAATATATAAGAACAACAGTAATGAAACATTTACTTTTAGATCTCAATATTCTATTTTAAGACACCTAAAACGCAACTGCCAGCATACAGTAGTATAATACTGAGGAACCTTAACATGCATCTTGATGGGGGTGTGTGAGCACTCCAGTTCATCATTTTGTCTACCTCAACAAAGTTGTATTTGCAGAAATATTCTCCTGTGCCAGTCATTTGAAATCACACTGTACTTGCTTTATATACAGATACGCAGTATTTGTTAGATTGGGTGGTTACCTTTAATCCGCATAATGTTAAAGCCTTATTTTCAAGAGGAATTCTTTAAAAATGTGAAGTAGCACATGCCAGTTTAAATTCTAATAGGGTGTGTTGGACCTACTTTTCCAATATTGTTGATTATAGTATTATTCCAAGTGCCTTGGAAGAAAGCCACATTTTAAATGTGAGCCTAAACATTTTTATGTCACTGACCATATGATGACCGGTGTCTAATCAGAAAACATTTTGCTCTTGTGTGCATCTCAAATTTAGGTTCCAATGGTGGCTGAATTTGTTTCAATGGTATATTTCACTCCTGTTGTGATTATTATGTCTCCGCTCTTTTGCAACGCAGTGTTTGCTTTTTAAATCTGTGTTTTTTTTCCTTTAGTTGTGCAACTTTTTTTTAATCATGCTTAAGTCGAAAATATGAGCTGTCTCGTCAAATGTGTCATTTAGAATCTGCATTCCATGTGTAGGGTTTTTCCAGTGCTTCATAGTTGGCAATTCAATATTCCTTAGATAAAAATTATAAAATGTTTTATTTAGAATTGTGAACACTTTCAAATGGAAATGAAATATTTGTGTAAGTATTGATCCTGAATTGTATAAACACAACCTACAATAAAAGTGTTAACTGAGACAATTTATTTTGTTCTATAAAAAGGTTCATATTTCTGTGAAATATTATAGTGAGACAACACAAAACGTAAAACCTACATTTCTAAGCAAATATTCGTTCGGATATGCAGCATGCAGGAAGACTATCCTTGGTCTTCCAGCAGGGAGCGCCAGTCAACTGTCAGTGGCTCACAGTGGCTACAAGTAAAGAAAACACCAAAGATAAGATTCTCTGAGATTAATTGTCTGGTGGACATCTGAGGACAGTTTAACATCTTACCCCTTTGTCATTGCAGGTTCCACACAGGCAGCCAAAGAGTCCGTTGATCATCTGAATGGCACACAGAATCAGCTCCAGACAGCTTGTGGCCACCAGGGTACCGAACAGCCCAATGTTGAACTGCACAATGTTCTTAGGCTCTGTGCATGTTCCCCACCATGTGTCATCGGTCAGGTAATTACTGTCACTGTGCAAAAGAGGATGAATCAGATGAATTATCTTGAATGTAGAAACCCCATGTAATTAAAAAATTCAGCCATATGAGTTACTTGTTTTTAAAAGGCGTTGTCCAAATCAGAAGGACTTTGCAAAGGGGCCCATTCTGCAAACCAAGCACTGCCACAGCCAAACTGTACAGGGCACCAGCCACTCCCACTGCAGCGAATACAATTGATAAGAACATCTGCAGGAATTAAATGATAAACAAAGGTCAGAAACATTTGTGGTGGAGTTTAGGGCAATGTACTTTACTCTTGTCCATGCCTGTCCTCTCCTGTTACTCCTAACATTTTTTCTATTCACGAAAAAAGCATGAGTTTGGGGTGGAACAGCTGTAGTCTACCACTGACACTGGTTTTACTTCTCACATTCCTCAGGTTTTTCAGTGCATGAGATAAAACCAAGCATGAAACAGCATGTTTCCAATCATTGTCCTGGAAAACGGATTCAAACTTTATTTTCTGCACTGTTTCTTAAACTGCACTATCACAGTTCAAACCTGAATTTAAAAAAGTCAAAGGATAATTGGTGTCTGGCTTTTTGAATTTCAAACACTGCAGAAATCCTGTTGCATCTGTCTTGAACTTATTCTTGTTCCATCAAGACAAAGATGATGATGGTTTCATGGTTTGTGTGTTGTCTTTTTAAGGATAATATAAAATGTTTTAATGATGCAACACCACACTGCATGTTTACCTTTTTTTACTTAGTAAATCATAAACTCAGCATGGGCACATGAATTGACTTTAACAACAGAAGACATTTTTTATTTCAGTGGCTTTATAAGTGTTCTGTTTCTGTGAAACACATTAGGATCACATTGTAGCCTACTGTATGTGCACCTGTACAAACAAACCTTTTCTGCAGAAATGTTCATTATACATGAGATCATCAAAAAGAGAAATATGGGTTTGCTTTGTACAATATTTTGTCTAGTTCATGTTTTTAGGATGACTCACCCCGCAGCGATTTCCACAGCACCCCTGTTTTCCAGTTAAGTGAATGTAAAGTGCCGGGATCAACACCTGTTGCAGGACACATGGGTTGACCGTAGTTATTATTAAGGATAAGGTTTCTCATTCAAATATGTTAACTATGTTTTAGAATATGTTAAAAGTCTTGGGGCCATTTTAGAAGTCATGAGAGTACAATAAAATGCAAAATAGATCATGAAGCAGAAAAATAGAATTTAGAACAATTGAAATAGCCACTATATATAAAATCCAGTATGCAAGTATATAGCAAGTATTTTTCAGTTTTAGTTTTGCATATGAACATGACATTTCTGAGCCCGCATGCTCTGTTTATGGTAAGAATTTACAGTTGACGTAAAACCTGTCAAACCTGTAGTCCTGAGACACACCCTTCAGTAATAGGCCAAAGAAAAGTTGACTCACCATCAAACCCCCTCCAACAAGACCCCCCATATATTTCACCTCCTCAGTAATATGTCCATCTTTGGCATACTTGATGTCCCCTCCAGGAAAGAACAGCACAATGTTACAGATGATGGATATGAGCGCTAACGGATAAAGCGCAGCAGCGACGCAGCGGGAACATTTTCCAGTACACATGTTGCCAGAGTTAAAAGTAGCTGCTCTAAAAAATGCGGATCTGAAAGTTGAAGCTCAATTACTTTGTTTTCAGAGGAAGGACATCCAAGTTGAAAGCAACTGTAGAAGAGAAATGTCTTTTTATCATTGAGAGCAGAAGCTAAATCCTTATTGATGTTAGGGTGTGGGAGCTGATAACACGTGCAAACACAGACTGGGATTGGCTGCAGAGTAAATGTGACTCATTCGGCACTATTTTTGACAGACGGTGCTTCATTTGTTGCGTTTTTAGAGACGGTGTGTAGCCTGTTTTACTTAAATATGTGCATTTAAATGTTTTGATGGTCACGTAACTTTTACATTCTTACAGTATATTTAGTTTAGGTAAATACCAGTTTACTGTAGGTTGCTCTAGTATGCTATTATGAAGGTTTAGTCAGTTGCCATGGAAAGTTGTCGTTGTGAGTCAGTGATCATAGCACGGTTGGACTTTAGACCTGTTGCAGCAGGAAACTGGAGCATGAACAATGTTTCATTGACATCTAAAGGACAACACTGATAAATTACCACATTGTAGGTAGTTAAACAGCCTGGACAGGCTGCCGTTTTTTTGTTTCGCTAGTGACCAGTTGACTGCAGTTGTTGCCATGTTGCAAATTGCAAACTGAAGACTTGAAGTTTATAAAAAAAGAAAAAAAAAAAAGAGGAGGCCATTGTTCCCAAACATGTGATGTTTCCTGGTAACACTTGGGTTAGGCAGCACTACTCAGTCAGTGAGATATGTTGGTCAACAGGAATTTCCTTCCACCAAAGCTGTACTTTTCAGCGAATATTTACTGTAATACATCACACAACCACACAACCACAGTCACTTAGTGCAAATTCATAGCCAGAATAAGTTTAAAGATTATGCTGTTTTTTAAAAATTTTGATTTCATGTTCATTTCATGAACAGAGGATAGAGGATATTTAGAGGAGGAAACAAAGGAAAATTCTTTATTCTTGAGGAGTTTATAATTGCTCACTATATTCTCTCTCTCAGCAGCTGGATCATCTGTCTGCCAGTTTCATTTCAAGCAACAGCTGAAAAAATGCTCTAGAGTATTATAGCCTTCTCATATGATAGAAACTAGTTTTGTTATGTCTAACGTTCTTACCAAATTTAAGATGATATGGAAACATTTGCATCAAGATCAGTGCTGGCACAGTACTAAGTGCTAGTAGTAATACATGAAGAACTTTGCCTTGTACTGTTGTTTTACTAAGATGCAAAACAATATAAATGAAAACACAGCACACAACTCTTGTAGTCAATCAACAGCTTGGCTTTGAAACAGCTTTATTTAAAGGTGACCTTGCCATGAATTGTTTCTAATACTGTAGTCTCACAAAACTCTGATACATATTGCCGCATGAAGCATCATCAAATACAATAGAAACAGTGGGTCCTGTTATCAGAAACCACAGCAATTTCAAGGAGCATATTTTCTGTAGATGCAGCCAGGAGCAGTTCTGTTGGCCTTCAGCAGGGAGCACCAGTCAGGTCTTTATATGTGGCATAAGTGCAAACAATCACGGCCTCCTGAAAATTAACCTATGCTCCCTATAATTTGAAAAGAGAACAAATAACATTAAAAAGTAAGATGCGAGAGAATGGGACTGAAGTTGAGATGCAAACTGCACAATTTATATGAGAAATCTCTGGATTCAGATGTCACAACCACATGGAAAACTCAAGTGTGACCCTCTTGTCTTTACCTCTTTGTTGACACAGGTTCCACACAGGCAACCAATCAGGCCGTTGATCATCTGGCTGGCACAGAGCAACGCTTGCAGACAGCTGGTTGCCAACAGTGTGGCAAAGAGTCCGATGTTGAACTTCACCACGTTGTTGGGCTCTTCACACACTTCTGACTTAAGGTCAAACAGGTAGGTCCCATTGCTGTGTACAGAAAAAAAAATGAGTGAGAAAACTTCCTAATGTTAATATATGTGATTAAAAAACGATTTCTGTCTATTACCTGTTTTTGAAAGGCACTGTCCAATTCCCGTTATATAGGCAGAAGGGTCCATTCACCAAACCGAGCACTGACGCAATACAATTGTACAGGGCACCAGCCACACCTACTGCAGCAAGTATGATTGAAAAGAACATCTGCAGAAATTGCAGGACAACTGAGGGTCAGAACCTTTTTATTGTATTTTAAGACAGTTTTTGACATTGAATGCTTGGCCATGCTTAATATTTGGCTTCCTACTTCAAACATATTTTCACTAATAATTTATCTTTATTTACATATATATATATATAGATCAGGCCAGGTATATGTATTTTAGGATTTTTATTTCAAACAGACTTCACATGGAAGATTTTAAATTCTTGGATTAAATTATATTAAATCAAAGAAATGGAAGAAGTACATTACAGTCTATTGTGTGTGTGTGTGTGTGTGTGTGTGTGTGTGTGTGTGTGTGTGTGTGTGTGTGTGTGTAAAATTCTTAAATTTAAACATTTACTGTCAAAATTAAATGAAAACTTTGAAAAATTATCAATTAATAGAAACACAGGGTTCAGTAATTGGCCTTTTAATGTGTGCTTTTAATCCCATTACAATACATATATAAGAATAAATATTGTACACTTTATTTTAGTTTTCCCACTGTTTCTTAATTTATATAATTTATTGGAATATTGCAAGCAATGTTATACATAACTAAAATTTGACTGAAATATAACGCATGTCTATTTTTTGTTATTTTATTTTATTTTTTTAAGATAATTTATTTAAATGTAGCAAGTTTTAAACCCTGTGCAAATATCATGACCCGATAACAAAATATAATTTTTCGGATAACACACGGATGGTAATGCATTATCTTATTAATCTAAAGAGGACCTGAATGTTGCACAATGGTGATGCAGCACCACGCACGCAATGTTTGCTCTTTTAATTACTGAGGAATAGTTCAGTTCCACTGAACACCTAAATTTAAGTTAATTTTTTACCTTCACAATAATAGTTTGACAAATAATATTGCTAGTAACTTCCTGACTTTTGCCAAGCACCTCAGATGTCTGTGTCTGACCAACTCACTCCAAAGCGGTTCCCACAGCACCCATCTTCTTGAGTCAAGTGGATGTAAAGAGCTGAGATCAACACCTGTAATAACAAGAAATCATTAGTGATTGAGTTGAAACACTTCAGCACTGTTAAAGGGTTGCAGAAGTCAGTCTTCAGTCAGGTTTTGCTGAATTCATTTTTCTTAGTACACCTATTAAGATGATATGTGAGTATTATACATTGGTAGCCTACATGATGATGCTGGTTAATACAAACTCATAGAAAAACAATCTGCCTATTTAGCTGAGGCTGCATATTATCTTTGAAAATTAAGGTTTATGGCTGCACATGCAGAGTCACATCCATCAGTAAGAACTCACCATCAAACCCCCTCCGATGAGTCCCCCCAAGTATTTCACTTCCTCAGTAATATGTCCATCTTTGACATATTTGGTGTTCCATCCAGGAAAGAACAGCACAATGTTACAGATGATGGATAGCAGCACTAATGGGTACAGAGTAACAGCAACGCAGCGGGAACATTTTCCAGTACACATGTTGCCAGAGCAAAAACAGACTGACTAACTAACCTCTCCTTCAATATGTTTGAGCTCCAGTCCTTCCTGTTTTTAGACAAGTTCCGCTTGAGCCTGACCAAAACAGGAAAATCTTTATGCACTGGCTGCTGAATACTATTAATGATGTAGTAAAGTGATTGATAATTGATTTGTATTTTGTTGCGTGTTGTTGAATAACTCATGTGGATATGGTACTGAAAACATTTAGCATGTCGTCTACAGATTCATTTAAATGCCAGAACAATGTTATGAAGAGGTCAGTATTGTGTGGTAAAGTGTGTCGTGTGGTAAAGCAACAGTAGGAATGAGTGTTGAAATTGCTGTGATGAATCTTTCAAGTTGTGCACGAGGTGGAGACAGAAAGATGATGTTTATCTCCTGCACTGAAAATGCTTTTCTGTCTAATTGTCTGACACTTACACAAAAACTGATCCCTGATTCTTCTCCCATGTTTAACTGAGCTGCCTAAATTTAGATTTGTATGGAGCCTGCAGTGAAGGAGAGCATGGCACCGTTTATTTGTTGAGGGGATGGAAATAGTGAAATGGTCAAAGTCCCCTCTATACTGACAATGTGTTTTGCTTGCCTTGGATGTTTGACCTTTCCTGTGCGGAATGATGCGTGTTTGTCCTCACGGTTATCAGCTAAAAGGGGCAGGTTTGTCTACAGTCACATTTAATCAGAGTTTAAGAACAAGCAGGATTTATTTAGAGCCAAGTAGGGTGAAGTAGGCGAGATGGGGAGAGTAGGTAAACTTATAAAGAAAAAGATCTGTATTTCTAACAAGACTATCCAACTGTAACTGTGGGAAAACAGGCACTAATCTATATATCACTGCTGTGAACATTTTCAAAGCGTGGCTTAGCGACTTTTTTGTGTAACCCTGGACCTCCAGACGCAGAAATCCCAGTGAGGCCTTTGCATTAACTGTCGGGGCGCTGTCTTCTGGAGACTCCGCTGTGAACAACCCGAGAACCACCGCCCCCCGTCCCGAAGATCACTCCAGTCTGCAGCCGACCCACGATGGCCACGTCTCCCGTCAGAGACGTCCTGGTTACGTATTTAATGCCAGAGAAATGCTATGAGGAGATGATCGTCAACTTCCACTTGCACGGTGAGACTCGTCGTTGAAATTTCAGTGGAAGCGGATTAAATTTTACGAAAAATCTATCCAGATGTGGGGGGAGGGGAGCAGATGTTTTCGCCTCTTATTTAACCTAAAACTATGATAGATAATTATTTCTGTCACGTTTATGCACGCATGTAGTCTCATGGCATCGACCACAGTGAACATGTTGGAGTCTGATTGTTTTATCATTTGTTTTTTTGTTTTTTTTTTATGTCACAGTGCCGTGCCTGAAGTTTGTACTGAACAAAACCTCTGGGTTTTGGATCGCTTTGGACATTGTTGTGGGTAAGATTTCTCCTCAGCCCCAACACACCTGGTATAATCACTGGACAGCAGCAGGACAACTCCCTGCTGTATAATAAATTTCACGTACTCACATGGGAGGTTTTTAAAGAACAGACAAAAATAGGACTGTATTACGCAATCACCACTATTGTGCCTTAAAGCTTCAAAAGAACTTTAAGTGCTCTGGTGAAGTGTTTACTGCTGCATCTGCAGATAACCATGATAACATCCAGGGGAATGGTGCCCAAGTCACAGCATTACAGTCTTGGCTGTGCAGAGGCCCACATGGATGGGAAACTGAATTCATGTTCTGGATGAGTTAGAAGAAGCTAGAGTTGGTTTACATATCTACAGCTGCAGATTAATGCAATGCCTTGCTCACTGTTTATGCATCTATTGCCCAGTTCTTGTTTTTGTGCAACCATTAAACCTCGATCTAATCTTGATCTGTCCTCTCCCGGAAGCCCAGCTACCTCTGCTGCTGAAGATACTGTGGAGCAGAAGTGCACAGGGCCTGAGTCTGGCCTCTGTCCTTCTGCAGCTTTATGCCTTCTCATGTCCTGTTCTGTACACTGTGGCCAACAGCTTCCCACTCTTGTACGTATATAACAACCAAATAAATGCAGTAAGGTAAAGAGCATGTGGTGTTTACTGTAGGTACTGTACACTTTGGATACACCATGTTAGCAACTGCTTCTTGCCTTCTTCTGGTTTTACACAATGAAAGAATTATTACTAATGGTTCTGTCTGTGCTGATTCACTGGTATCAGACACTGTTTCATAATCGTATTGCAAGCATCCAAATTCATATTCATTGGAGCTGCAGAAACTGTAGATGCAAACAATAGTCACTTCAATTTGTGAGCCTAAGCACTTTTGTGTAATTTTAATTTTAGAGATTTCCGGTCCACTGTGCGGGGAATATTTTTATGGTTTGCATCTGACAAGACTGCATGTATTTCTTGGAAATGTGTACCTTACATGTGTTTTACTCAAACTGTCCCACAGTGCCTGGGCTGAGAGGCTCTTTCTGTTAGCCCAGACAGCTGCAATTATATTCCTCATCCTGCATTATCGTGGTGATACCCTCAGAGGTGAGTAAATATAGTATATCTGTAAATACACAGTGTAAATCATGTAAAACATATTTTAAGGATGTATATATTACATGTGAAAAATTAAAAGGACAAATGAATATATTTATTAAAATAAAAATAAGTAATTGGAAAGAAACAGCTGGGTGCTGTAATTTTTCGTGTTAGTCAAATTGGAGTTAAAAAATACATTTGTTGTATTAATACACATTTAGTGCTCTGATGAGTATTTATAGCTACAGGGTAGAATATGTGGGATTGACTCATACATCATTTATTGTATAAATGCTTTTTAAAGTTGAGATTATATTTTTCTCCTCCCTTTGAGTCAGTCTCAGTGGGTGGATGGTGGATTTGGACTTTTGGCACATGTCTGTGATGTTATTAAGATTAGGAATCATGAAGTATGGAAAAATTACCAAAGTATTTAGACACCTTCACTTTATACACTTTATTCTGTTATACCTTCAGTTTTAAATTGATACTTACACTTAATAACCCATAATAAAAAATTTTGCAAATTTAGTAAAAATAAAGCTGTTTACAAAATTATTCTGACATGTTGCTCTGGTGCTCCAGCTTGTGGTTAGGTGCATCCTCTTTGCTTTAATTATCACAGAATAAAAAAAAAAAACAAGTCATGTAATTCGAAGAGATCTCTGGTCTGATGACGTAAAACCTGGACTCTTTGAGCTAAATTGCAAAAACTGTGTGACAAACACCAGGTACAGCAGCTCAGACAGCACTGAGTGGTAGCAGCATTATGCTATAGGGGGGCTTGTCCTGCTTTTTATCCAGCCTGGTAGAGTTTGAGAGGATCTCCAAGGAAGAATAGAATAACCCACCTAAATCCAGGCATGCAAGGCTTGTAGAAGACATGAAGCTATACTTACTGCCAAAGAGGCTTCTACAAAGTATTTAATTAAAGGTCTTAGTTTGTAAATAAGAGATTTCACTTTTTGTAGTTTTCAGTTTCACTTATATCACTACAAGTCTATACTGGTCAGCGTTACTCTGTTCTTGATTGGGGCTTTTGTACATTTTATAATTTATCCTACTGTCTATACTGTGTGCTGTTAGGTTAATATTAGATAGGTTTTATGAAGCACTGTGATTCCTGGAGGAATGTTGTCTCCCTGCACTGTCCACTGTATTCACTCCACCTGGTGGAAACAACATAAAAAGCGACTTGACTTGAAAAACCTGTTTTGTTAACAGAGTTTACAAAACACTGGTGGAGAGTGTATTAATAAAAGTAGCGTTAAAGAAGCAATATTTATCATTGCATCTGTAGAGAGATGAACACTTGAGACATTTTAAGGACTTAATCACCTGGATCCGCCTTAAACGTTACTTACACCCGCTATAGTAGGTTTGAGTATAATTCATTTATTATAATTAATTTAATTTAGGTATGTGGAATAGCTCAAAGTATCCTGAGTGAACCATACTGTATCAGAGTAGCTGAAAATATATCCTGACTGTGGACAGCCTGCTAACAGCCAAGTCTCAGGTGACTGCCACCCCTGCAGTCTTCCACACTTCTCATGTTCCTGTAGCACCACCTTGTGGTGTTCAGTGTTACACAGTGAGCTTTTGTTGGAAGAGCAACTGTAACACATTGTTTTAAATTCAAATGATTATTGAAATGTTTTTTGTTAAATCACTGCAGATTCTGTAAGCAAACACTGGTATGAAAGGTTTTGATAAGTGTTTTAGTTTTCTCGCAGAGCAGTATTTTCTTACCTATCTTTCATTATGCTGCGTTATGGCAGGAATGCTGTTCCTCTTGGGTTATGTCGGTGTAATGTTCCTCCTGGGGTCCTATGCAGCTGCTGCAGTCATCTCAGTGATGCAGGCTTCCAGTGTGGCAGCATTAATTGCAAGCAAGGTAGAAGCTCAGTGGTTTATCTTATCACTTTGAACGTAAACTGAAATGATCATGCAGTAAATATGCTGGTTTGTCTGAAGAGACTGAATTTATTTTTGATTTGTTGTTTCCAGGTTCTCCAGGCTGGAAGTAACTACTGTAATGGCCACACAGGCCAACTGTCCGGTCTGTCTCTCTTCCTAACATGGGCAGGGTCTCTGAGCGTTGCCTATGTTTCTCTACAGGTATGTAGTCAGGGATTACACACAAAGGATTACACACAGCTGCACAGATGTTGTTTCTCAAATATTCTGATCTGTTGTTGCATCAAATGTTGCGCACAGGAGTCAGGAGGTTCTGTTGCTACTCTGTCACACACTCTGTCAGCCTGTCTCAGCTGTGTCCTCCTGGCCCAGGTCCTCTGCTATAGCAGCCGCACCACCACTAGCAAGAAGAATGACTAGAGACAAATGAACAGTCACGTCATCTGCAATTCCAGTCTGTCATTAAAGAAATGTTTTGTGATTCCGCACAGTGAAGTAGCAGCGAATGTTAACAGTATGTTTTTGTACTAGTTTGCTATTTAAACTGTGCTGTTTATGTAAACTCCCATTGTTAGACGGTTTTATACATTTTACAGTTTTGCAGTTAGTTTCCTGTTTTTGTTGCCCTCTAGTAACTTAAATAAGAATGACTTTACTTTCAGAGGACACAGGGAAACAGCAGGTGACAGAAACTGTTCTTGGTTGTGTCTTAAGGCTCCAGATGGCTCTGTTACTGTATTAAGGTGTTTTCCTAAGGTGTTTTCCTAAGGTGTTTTCCTAAGGTGTTTCTAGCCACTTGGTTATGATTTTTAACATTATTTAGCCTGGTTCACTGAGCGTGTTCAGACATTTCCACACAAACATATGTATCTGGGAGCTGCTCAGCGCTGTTATAGCTTTGTTCTGCCAGCTACTAAACAGCTTAGTGGAGCGGCTCGAGGTTAAGTGGTCTGATTGATGGTGTATTCAGGGATGACTGTTAGTCAATAATTTCTCTGTTCAGGTTTTGCCTGCCAGTCTAAGACACTAAACACCATCGACCGTAAATCATACTAAGAGCTGAGGGCTTCATGAAAGAGGACTATAATAGCTCTCTTAAATTATTTCAAAGATGAAGATAAAACAATTCTTTTTACCCATCAACAGGATTTGGCACCAGTTTGTGGTGTAGGAATGTTTTCATGAACACCTCTGGACGGATGTCTGAGCTTCACGTATTTGTAGCCATCATAAACAAGATGTCCAGCGTAGGTCAGTAGCTTGCCAGACATGTGCGGCAGCTCTGACACACACAGGTCACTGTGGCAGAGCGCCCACATCAGTGACACATTAACACTGTTTGCTTTGGCTGATGCTCAGTTTCCATCCAACACAGAACACATACCAGTGACTGTTCACCAGGGATATAAAACAATTTCTTTCTTCTGATGTTTCATATTATATTGTAAAAGCGTTTTGTTTTTTTTTAAAAATTGTAATATTTAGTTAACTATGCTGAATTTAGGAATACTGTGAATTATTCTCTGGCCGTTCAGTAATACAAACAAATGTTGCCACAGAATACAGATTTTTGAGCTGTCACCTTCACTCACCTTTAAGTAAGGACTGGGAAAGGTGTTATCTATGTGTACATAAAGTTCTGCCATCTGGGAGTCACGTTACAAGTCAGGCTATTGTGTTTATGTGTTAACTTTCTGAATGACACTAGTTATGGACAATGCAGGTCTGACTGTTGTCAATGCCAGTTAGGGCCTGTGAGGTGCACATGACAGCAATCGAAAGAGAAATTTGTCAAGAATGATTTTTTAAAAAATATACTTATGTGGGTAAAAATAAAGGGTTAACTATGAATAATTTCAATTCTGTATTTTATTTCAAAACGCTCCTGTGACTAAACACAACCTCACAGAACTGCTGGTGTGGCTGCAGACTCAACATTTTTTACCTTCTCTAATTTAATTTCCTTTAAAATCAAACTGATGGACTTTAAAACTGCATGAGTTCACTTCCTAAATCAAACATTCAGTGCTGCACTTTCTGTTCTCTAATGCCATCAGCTGATGGGGAAATTCATAATTTGGTTAATTTTGAAATTTGTAGTGGGATGATTGCGGGATTATGCTGATTCTTGGAAACTGAGGAAATGAACCTCAGGTCACCCATTACTCAGCTGTGTAATCTCAACACTCCAACATCTGGCAGCAGTAGTAAAGGTTGAGTATAATGACTAAAAATTAACCGTTTATTGCCTCATATTTAATTCAGCAACATCATAACACCAGTCAGTAAAAAGTCTGTTAGTTTATTTGGTCTTCACGTCTGCTGCACATAAACACTTGTTTCCCATGATAGGAAATTCATTTTGTTACACATTCTCATCATACATTTAACTGTTGCAAGTAACATTCATTCATTCTGTTCAACTCTTAGGATAACTGTCATCACAGATGTTACACTGGAGACATTTGCAAATGAGTTGAGCAGTTTTCTAACAAACCTACCAAAACTACATGTAGCGTTTTTGAATGACCACTTGTGCACATCCAATTGCAGTGGGTGGGACAGGGATAGTTGGAATACCAGCAAGACAGTGGCCTTGATCATAAGTCCTTCTCCAGTGTCTTTCTATAATAATATAAGTTCCTCTGGCTTCTAATATATAAACTGTAATATATAAACCGTTAACTATTTTGACTGTAGACCACTGTTCACACAGTTCCCAGCACAAGTTACCCGAATAAAAACAGGTATGTCGGAATGACGTGGCTTAATTAGTGAAGAGCATACCATGTTAATGTTCAGGTGTAAGTGTTAATGTTTTCAAACGTGAATAAAAGCTCACTGAGAGGCCTTCCTAGCCAGAGGTTCGCTAGAAAGACTAGTTACTTACTAGTTTAAATACTTTTTGCTGACTTGGTAGGAACTAAACTAATGGCACATGGTTTGGCACAAAATTTACTTGTTAGGATTTTCTGTTCAGAACTGCTTGAGCTATATTTCAAAAAACAAATGTCATGGTCTAATAGTGTGGTATGGGAGGACAAATATAGTCTGATCCACATTAATTATGAAAATGCTGTGAATGAAATGTACAAAGGATAGCACGGTACCATAACAGATAATTTTTTTTTTTTACCAAACCTACAAATTAGGTGAACAAATATGTACTTCATGTGTTTTTAGAGCTACAGTACATTGATTACATATATCATGACAAACACATGATGTTACAGTGTTAAAAGTTGTCCAGTCAGTACTAGTAATTAATAATTCATTCATAAATAAGCATTTTCGGACTTTGCAGAGTATTACTTCATGAAGAAAGCATCCAATCTGCCTTACACCTTAGAGAGCAGCTTTAGAGTTCAAAAAGATATCAACAGTTTGTATTTCAGGGCAATCTGACCAAACTGCACAGGAAAAGACAAGGAGGGCACCTTTTTTAAACAGCGAGGAATGATGTTAATCAAAACTAGACTGTGCACTTTACACTGCTCATGCTGACTTGGTGGATGTATAGTTACACTGTGAGGACATGACAGTATAACCTATCCCTAATATTTAGCGCTATGTATGTTAATACATCTACATATTTTAAGAGCTGACCTATCTTAAACAACACATTGAACAAAATGGGTTCATTGTGTGTCAACTGTAAGCATTTAGATATTGTTACTGTAGATGAATGAGGTAGTATTTTTGAAACAATAAGGAAAAACACGTAAGACAGCACAGAGAAGCTGGCCCTGATATGACACCGTGTAAAAGTTAGTCAGCATAAAAAATTCAGTGTTTCTACAGTGACACACTTCAAGTTGATGTTGTGTAGTTTTTGAGGAGTCATCACACAACCTAGTGTCTTTGCTTATCCACTTTACTGTACTTGTATTTCAGAAGAGTCTGTGTGTACATGATTGTCTTAGGCTATAGTGACTTTAGTCTTTTCAGTTACAACTGTAGGTTTATGTATCTGTCCCTGTAACAATAAACCTAAATAAATTAATCAATCCAGAGTAATCCAGACAGCAAAGATGCTCTGAAGTGTATTTGTAGGTGCATGTCTCTGGTAACAATGGTGCATATGTAGCATATTCAGTAATAAATACACTGAAAGCAACTTATACATTATAAATATTAATAATGTAGTTCAATTGAGAAAATTATTAATGTGCAGGAAATTGTATAGAGCACGAGGTAGCCTCATTCAGTGGAAACTGATTTTTTTTTTTTTTTGCCAGTGTGCATAACGTAACATTAAATATTACAATTTTTGTCTTCATCCAAACATGGGTACATTATTATACTGCTACAGTCTCTCATTTTAAAGGAAGTAAGAAACCAAAATTCAAAACATCAAAATTTCCTGAAAAATTAATTTGCTTTCAGATCCTGTTGTAGTGGTTTCACTGTTGCCTGATGTGGATCTTTGAAAGATTTTTGTTTGCTTAAAGTATTATCCTTCATGAAAAGGAGTCTGCATTAGAGCTTAAAATATGGATTTGTACTGTCTGGCTCACTGATGGTTCATTGATCAGCAAGTCCTCTTTGACTTCAAAACCACTTGTTACCTTACATACAGAGTTGCTTACAGTAAATCCTTCATTTCCTGAAATCCTACCTCTGTTGCTATAACACACTCTGTGTCACCTCCTGCAGGTTGTCATTTGTGTGACTGAGCGTGATTTCATTGGCACTACGTGTTACGTTACCTGTGTCGGCCAGGCATTTAAAGGAGCAGCTGCTCCACGCTTTATATTTACTTAGTCAATCTGCCACACTGATTTCATATTTAGTGTTTATGTATCTCTGCTTGCTGTTGCTGTTGGTACAATCTGTTCATTTTCTGTGAGCCACGTTTGATGCTTTCTGCAGAAGTTACGCTGTTGTGTCCAGTGCATTTTTGATAAGTTTTGTAATGCCATAACCTTTAAGAGTTTAAGAGCTATTAAACAGCCAAAGTGCTTTATGTTGCTGCCCTGGAGGACATACAGCACATAGTTGAGCTCTATTGTGTTATTATTATATCTGAGCGAATGGGTCACCAAGTGCATTGATGTCTGACAGAATTGTTCAGATCTCTTGCAGTTTTGGCGTTTTCACCTTCCTTCCTGCACCTTTCTTCATTTTGTCTGTGTTTTAATGTTACCTTTGCTTTTTTCTTTCCCTTCAAGAATGGACAGCATCTCTTGGTTTTTCTTTTACCTCAGGACAGTACTCATTAAAGGACTCATTTATCCTATGCACTCAGAGCTTAATGAGTTACCCTTTTTCCTTTCCGCTCCTTGTCCCTGGTGTTATCTGAACTCGTTGTACAACTTGCGCAGTTCGTCCCAGAAGAACAAAGACAGAATTGTGTGTGGACCAAGCCGGAAATAAGAGGCTCCCAGGCCTTTGTAGAGTCCTGTCAAGCCCTCCTTTCTCAGTGTCTTAGAAAAGCAATCCACAAATCCTTTATAGAGATGTCCCTGAAATATGAAAAAAAAAAAGTTCAGTTCAGCCTGGATCTGACTGGTGTCCCATACCACAGCCGGATGTGATGAGTACTTAAGCTCCAGTTTGTGATCAGTCACTACTTGTTACACTCTTTTAGAAGAGTATTCCACCAATTTCGTATAGCATGTCTATAACACTCTTGCATTGTGCAGCAGAAAGAAAAATACTGTTTCAATACATGCATCTTCTTACTTGGTAAATCCTGGCTGTTGCCTACACTAACCACAATGCAACTTGACCACAGACGGTTCAAGCTAATTCAAGTGTGTTATATTACCCTTGACCTGTTAACCTCAAGGCTACATGATGCGTCTGTACTAAATTATCTTGCAAAGGAACAGCAGACCCTGCCACTTACAATGAAAACTACCATAGTGAGAAGCAAGAACAGAATGCAAGAAGATCTAAATGCTAAAGCTGAATGATCTCAGCCATGCATAGTCTTATAATGGAATATGATTTTAGAAGAACCTTTACAGTTGTAAAAGAACACACCTGTTAGTCTACTCACCTTGCCCAGATGGTCCACAGGCTGGTTGTAGAGCCGTGTGCTCACCACATCAAAAGGCGTCATGGCCAACACCACCACCACACTGCTGATCATCCCCGCACTGAGGGCCACCAGCCAGCTGTCCTTTGAGAAAACCTTGGGAGGAAGAACATAGCAACATTATAGGCACCAACCTCAAACAGGAAGACAGAGAACACACATACGTATGTCATATCAGCATGTCAGGATATAACACAGTCTTTGGAACCAGTGCGGTGATACTAGACCAGTATTTCATCATCACGGTGCCACCATCTGTGCAGCCACTTCTAAATTGAACTGGTCGTAATCGCCCACATGCAGTGAAACAGAGGAATGCTTCTGTTTTTAGTGCATACGTCACACACTCCTCAGCAGCTACAGTCAAAGCTGTGTTTTCCATGCACAGTCGCATATACAAGAAAACTCCAAAATCTGGCAACACAGCAGCTTATCGCTCTGCAAAGACCATTAACTGGATTTGAGGTGACTGGAAATAGTGTAAACAAAGCTCCACTTCACTTCACTAATGCAGCAGCAGTAGGAGAGTTTTCTTGGGAGGTGGAGACAGGCTCGTCACCCACCAATTTACAAACAGCTCAGAGGAATTCGGGATGTGAAAGAAGCAGTACATAAAACATGTTTTCTGACTGATCCATTGAATATGTGCATCGATCGGTGTGATTCTGGCATTTGGACCTTTTTTTTGTTGTTTTTAATTCGAGCTGGGGCAGCAGCAACGTGCACCGTGGAAACTGGTGCTCTAGTTGTGTAAGCTCCATGTTTCAATGGTGTTGAATTTCCGCTTCAGAAGCGTGCAGTGTAATCTGTACACACCCACTGAATACAAACGATCTCTCCTCAGATACCTCTGAGTTTAGGGCTGTAACTAATGATTTTCTTACAATCAATAAATCTGGTGTTTATTCTTTCAGTTTAATGATTTATTGCTTGGGCTTGAATCTAGGCCAATCTATACATAGTATCTGAAAAATCACCCATTAATGGTTTTCAAGTTTATTTATTTAACCAACAGCCCTAAACCTGGTTTTATAATTAGTAAGGCGGAGAATCTAACATTTGCAAGCACTGACAGAAGCCAAAACCTAAAACAGATGTGTTTATATGACTCATGGTGGAAACCTCCCAGTTAATTGCCACTGGATTTGCAGAGCAAACCTGAGTCATATTCTAACCTGTAGGTCAGTCACAAGCTCTTTAGCAGAGGAGAAGGTGGAGAGCTGAGCAGCTGACCCCACGCTGACCCTCGGTACAGCTGCACTGGAGCCCCTCCACAGTCCCAGAATGCCATGCTCCCTGTAGATGGCTGCCAGAGCATGAATCATGCCCTGTCAGGGAGAGAAGGAACACATGGGGAAGCTGATGGTAGCTGACATTTAGTAGCTTACTTTAGGTTATTTTGTTAGGGCCTACCTGGTGTTTATACTGGTGTCCCACTGCAATAGAGGAGGTGGACTGACTCTGCAGGTGAGTCTTCACCTGTCAGTGAGGAGAACCTGGTTAGACAATGTCGCACCACATGTAACAGTAGAAACTAAACCAAGCCTGCTCAGGCTCGAATAAAGTCCAGCTACTGACCAAGTATATGGGACTGCCCATGACAGCTCCCACCACTCCAGCTACAGCCCCGGCCGCTGTGGTTTTGACAGCGCTGATCCGTCCGTCCGTGTGGATGTAACCACAGGACTCAATGATGGCGTACGAGCCGAGCCTGAATCCGTTCATGAAAAACTGATAAACCAGCCCGGGCACCAGTCCTTTCTGTAAGCCGGCCAGTCCGTCCACTTTGCCGATGGTGTAAAAAGCATGGAAGACGTTGCGATAATAAACCTGGTAAGAGCCCCGGCTCTGGAGCTCTCCCTGTAGCTGCATCCGCGTTTTGACCACCTCCAGCGGGTTGGTGAACACACACGCTCCGCACGCCGCCGCCCCGCTCAGCACGAAGTCCATCGCAGATGTCCGGAGACAGGAAAGATGCGGTGGACCTCAGGCCAGAACTCAGTCCGTCACATCAGTGGACCGGCTACTAGCAGGCAACGCTTCCTCCTCCCTTATAAGGTACATGCACCCTCCTGCCACATCCGACATGAGAGCACTTCACGAGCTCCGCGGAAAGTCGTAATTTCTAATAACTGGTCTTCCATTTATTATTCGCCATAAAAACAGACTGAAATAAATTAAGGGTTGGGGTCACTCCGCTTATCCATTGTTATTTATACTTTACACTATGGTAATAATTTCACAGAATGACTGTTTCCTACTCACATAGTCGCTAGAGTAATAAACCTGTTAGTAATTACAAAGTCTGAATTATTTCATGGGGAGAAAAAATAACCTCACCCAAAATAAATGTCAGATAAAAACTATATAAAATGTCAAAAGAATCATTTACATGTGAGAATAATATCGTTATTAACTCTAAACTAGAATCGGTTTGTCCGCACACTTTATCCCTCCCTTAAACACCTCATCTTGGAGATTGGAACGTACGTTTGACGCTGGTCCCCTCAGCCAATGGAAACATTGGTTTTGTAAACAGACTGCACCTTTCTTGGAAAGTCTGCACGAGAGTCCAAATTAATGGTCATCAAACCAAAACTATTCTGCCTGTAATAATCATTGTTCTTCTGTATGAGTCAGGCTGCTATTAAAATGCTATGTAGATGATCATCACCATCAGTGTTTACAGTTTCTATAATTATATAATAACTATAACAAGCATTGGTTACCAAATCCACCCAGCACAGAGTCAGTTTGTTCCCCCAGGCTGTCGCTTTCTTCAACTCTAATGTCACAGACTGGCAGAGATAACCACCGTGTAATAATCACTCTTCTGTACCTATGAGTTAAATCCTTCCACTCATACTGCAATAGTACACACATTGTGTCTATAACACTATAATTATTTTTCTAGCCTTTTTCTTATTTCTTTTCCTTTATTTTAAACCTACTGTTTTATTTTATTTTTAAAAGTTTAACTTTATTTAATTCTTATAAATAGAAAGAGAGTGAGTGAGCCAATGAGCTGATTCTGATAACTCTGCTGCCCAGACCTGCTTCAAAATAAACAAATGTTAACGCTTAATAACTTAGTTAGTTATATAAATGCCTTGGTACAGTCAATTTACAAAAGCAATATGACACATATTTTCCATTAAATTCCTCATTGAATCCAGGGTTTCAAGGAGTCAGGTTAGTACACATGCACAGTGCTGTAAAACTGGATGATTCACCCACTTTTCACAGATGTCTGACTGACTGTCAAGATTATTGTCACATTAATCTTCCCATGGGGTGGTAATTTCTGTTTTAATCTCCACAAGCAGCAAACTTTTCTTAATCAGTATATGACAAAAAAAATGTGTTAAGTGACAAAAAAAAAATTGAATTATTTAAATGTGTTATTATGATGTATGCACACTTAACATACTTAAAATGGCTCACCTTAAATTTCACTGAGGTGAAGTCATCCGAGTTCAGGTAAATACTGGGTCACCAGGACATCACCATCACTCTCAATTAGAGATTACTACCTGAGGGAGAGCAGTGACCTTGAATTTTGGTTTTAACCACTTCTCTCTTTAATCAGCTAAAGAGCACTTACAGCAGGAGGATGACAACTCTAATGTGTGCACAGATGTAAAGGGAATTTTACTACATGTGGAATAAAAAATATTATCCATCTGCCTTAGAAGCACGGGAGCAGAACAGCAGCATGTTGTTTTATTAATTTAGCCCTTTACAACATAATCAAACTGTAGAAGTGTAATAGGGGAGGAATCAGCACAATCCCAGATAATGTTTCTGTCTGTCCAGGTGATTACAGGTGTAGGGATACTATTTCTGTGATCTCACCTTTGACTTGTCAGATGGTGTCAGTGGTTGGATCCATGCATGTATCAGTGTCTTTGACCGATGGGATAAACTCCTTGTCTTGATAGGTGGGTTTGTTCTTCATCACATGGATGGATTAGACTTGCAAGTAAAATCTGTTTCACCTCCCCCTCACCCCCTTCAAATTGGATTTGCACTCAGGGTCTTAAGTAGGGTCTTCTCAACAGCCCCAGTCTGATGTGCAGAGAAGGAAATTAAACAGGCCTAAATAGATCCTCATTTTATGTCTTGGTTCAAATGTTTCTTCTTCTGCACCTGCTTGTTCGGTGCTTGTTTACTTTTGTCTTTCATTTGCACAAAACACTGTACGGTTGTTCTGTCGGGCTAAGAGTCTCTGACAGTTCCAGACGGTGGCACCATATAACCTGTGCAAAGTTTAAAACTTTGACATTAACTAAAACTCAGCCATGTGTGGATGAATGTGATCGTATACATGTAACATTCCTTAGAACCTTCTCAGCATTAAATGGGGAATCATTTTAATGAAATCCCAAAATGTAAACCTGTGTGCAGCAAAATACATTCACATCCATGTTTTTACCGTGTTACCTTTCACTTCTAAGCATCTTTATGTTTCTGAACATAAAGAAACCGTTATTTCATCTTAAACAGGTGCTGTGACACTGGCTTTCTGTCCTCTTATACCTGAATGATCTAAATCTCTCCTCTCTCTTTCTTCAACCACTCACTAAATCCTCTCACCTGAAATAAATCTACACACCTTCAAGCTCCTCTGGCCAGAATACTTTAGTAAAGCTCTGCTCTTTTCCCCCTCTTTTTATTTGAAACATGCTGTTAATGAAACTAAGTTTAAAATATGTGTTGAACGGTTCAGTTAAAATAGGTCTCCTCGTCTGTAATCACTGCTGCTGCAGAGTTACACTAATAGTTCCTGCCTAGCTGCTTCCTCCAATAATATCAGGGTGTAATCCAGCCAATGAACTACCAATTAGGATTTCAGGTGCAGAGTAAACCTCGATCTGATGACCTAACCTTTTCAACACAGCACGCTATAGGAACGAGGGTGAGGTGGAGAGTCAGTGTGTTCAAGAAGACAGGACAGAGATGATATCTATGTGTCCTGGTTGATGGAAGCAAAAGAGCAAAGAAAAGAGGGAAATCTATGCATGCTACCTATTTGGATTTAATTGGTTGCCTTCAAGTCCTCATTTGAAAGTACAGTAAGTGCTGCTACTGCAGAAGTGGTAATTGTAATTGTATCAATTGTGTTGAGAAGATAGCATAGAGGTTGGAGAGCTAGTTATTGATATGGCTGCTGACATTTCCTTATTGATTTTGCTGAAGTCTCATTTTAATTTTTCCCTCAGTTTAGATTTACTGATTTTTTTTTTTTTTTTTTTTTTTTTTCTTGCTCCAGCAAAGAATTCAGAATTAAAACCAGTAGTGGAAATAACTTAATTTTGTGATTTTTCACATTATTTAGATTTGAAAAAAGGTATTCTGCTTTTTATTTTTGTAAGAGCTAAATTAAAATCCACCAACAGTAAGATTACAGACCATCACTTTTGTTTAAGTGCTCCACCTATTTAGACACACTTAAAAGCAAGTCAGAAATGTAGGCTAATTAAGGCGCAACATCTACATGCAAATCTCTGGTATCAACAGTCAGTGTTAACTGGATTATGCAGAGTCAGGAAAGAACCTACACAGCCAACAGTGTTGCTTTCAGTACTTCATGTACCAGGTCAGGACTGACAATTACACTGTGTAGATAAAATACACACCAAGAAAGACTTAACACACTTTGTGTTTCCTGTCCTATTTTCTTGCAGCAGGGTGTGTTTTTTTTTTATCATGTTGCACTGCACATGTAGGGCCCAATGTGCAGCATGTCACATAGAGATTAGTCCAGCAGAGCTTAAATAATGTTCATTTGCACATGTCATCTTTCTAATAATCTAATATATAGATGGTATGTATAGTCTTTGCTTGCAATTCCTTAGGGTTAAGCAAAAGTCTTTTCAAGAAGTGACCAACATTGTGCTATATAAAAAGAAATCTTCACTAGATACAAACTGTATGATTAAACAAGCATCTATTGAAACAAGGGCAAGGACTAATTCTGTCTACAATATATTTTAGAATAAGAAGTGACCAATTTGTAGTTAAGTTAACTGGAGTTAAGTTCAGGGCCGTAATCTGCAGAATGGAAAAGATAGAAGGAGCCAGGTTTAGGAAGTGAAGAAAGCTTGGGCTGCCCAGTGTGAGCTAATGCTCTCCTTCCTGAGCTGCAGCTGCCAAAATCCCTTACTTTGTGTTAGTGTGTTCACATGGAGAGTGCACGCAAACTTAGTTTCATACCCTGTCTTTATCAGTGACTAATGCGTTTTGAACAGCAGAGTGCAGCATATCCTAACATTGTTCTATTTAGTGCCAATATTTTCTTATACCTATAAAAACCTATTGTGCTATTTGTATCACTCTCTCAAATTAGTAAACTGAAAACAATCACAGAAAACATGCTGAATACTGATGAATGATGACACACATTGTAATAATGTGAGTTTAACTGTCAGTATGAAAGTCATTATATGACACTTTGTAAAAAGATGAATGATTTAATAATTATACAAGACTTGGACTGAAAGGCAGACAAATCAGAAGCAGTGAGCTACATTAGGGATATAATAGAATGGCAGATTTAATTAAAATGCATCCAAAATTTTGTATTAAAATTGATCTGACAGCTTAATGTAAATACAGACATATTTCTCTGCACCGTCATTGATTTCTTTCTCTGCTCTCGCGTGTTCCACAGAGAAATCTGCAGACATGGACATTGGTGGCCTGGAGACGGTGGTGGCAAACTCTGCCTACGTCTCAGCACGTGGCAGCATGGATGGAGCTGCAGCAGCTGCCATGCGTGACAAGAAGATGCGTGCCAGGCTGAAACTCCCACACATCAGAGATTGTGAACACATGAAGGCAACTGTGGACACAACCTTTGAGAGCATGTGCGTCAAACAGCCCATTGGAAAGCGTCTGTTCCAACAGTTTCTGGAGAGCGATGCAACACATAAACATGCTGGAGAGCTATGGAAAGATATGGAAGAATACAACATATGCCAAGAGAAAGACAGAGTGCAGAAGGCTCAAAAAATGGCCAATAAGTACTATGAGTCAGCTTCAAAGCATTTTTGCAGCTTCTTGGAGGAGAAAGCCATCACTCGAGTTAAGGAAGACTTCAAGAACGGCCATGGTGACCTGTTCAAAGAGAGCGAGAAGCAGCTACTCAAACACCTGGAAAATAAGGCCTTAGATGGCTTCAAGAACAGCATGTACTTCTTGCGTTATGTTCAATTCAAATGGTTGGAGAGCCAGCCTGTTGATGAGGAGTGGTTCATGGACTTCAGGGTCCTGGGTAAAGGAGGTTTTGGGGAAGTGTATGCTTGCCAGGCTAAGGCAACAGGCAAAATGTATGCCAACAAGAAGCTGGAGAAAAAAAGGCTGAAAAAACGCAAAGGCTATGAGGTAAATCACTCATCACTCTAACATCCCACCCAAACTCATTTATAATGTCACACACAAGAGTTAGAACACAAGGAAAGCTTCTTTTGCTGCTATCCCATAATGGCTTTGTAGTGAGAAATAAGAAAGAGGGATTGTGACTTGAGGGTTATATGCAGAATTTGTACCTTGTCATAATACATTATGATATACTAAATGTTCACTATATACACCTATCTGTAGCCATGTGGCTTAATAACACCACATGTTCTTAATGGTGGCTCTGATCTTTTCAGTCATGTCAGTAAGCTCATACGTGCAATAGACCTACTTTAAACACACATTTTGACTTATTGTAGAATGAGAGCACATGTGTAATTACTAATATTAATGATCCCCATAGATAATATCAGAGTCTGCAGGTTTTCAAATTAACCAAAGACTCCAGCTGATTAGCAGAGCTTCAAGAAAAGGAGCGGAACTCATCTGCTGAGGTGACTGGTTGGAAAGAAACCATGCAGACATTCTTGCTTTACTACACTGACACTAAAATGTCTCATGTGAGATATGCTTGGAACAGAGTGGTTTTGGTGTGATACACATAAACAAAAGTAATTCAAATGGTCTAGAACATGTGTGTTGTTTTTTTTGTTTTTTAATGACAGCTGACACTGCACATTGCTGGGTTTTTTTTCTTCGACTAATCATGCTCTGATGTGTGGTTTGTGTTTAGGGAGCAATTGTGGAGAAACGCATCCTTGCAAAAGTTCACAGTCGCTTCATAGTAACACTGGCATATGCCTTCCAGACCAAGACGGACCTCTGCCTAGTTATGACCATTATGAATGGTGGAGACCTCAGGTGCTCATTAGAGACATCCACTGCAGCTTTACACACACACACACACACAAGCTAATGTCTTTAGACTGACCTAAACATTATCTCTTTAAAACACATACTGTACTTAACTGTGTCCCACTCTTCTTACAGCTACTAATCAACCTAAACCTTGCTATGCAATATTATACAGACTAGTCAGACAATAACTTCACTCTCAAGTGACTTTTCTCTTTTTAAGTTTCTCTTGATTTCACAGTTGCTTCAGATAATAACACAGTGACATCCTGCCCCCTCTCACAGGTTTCATATGTATAATGTGGATGAACAAAATCCTGGTTTTGATGAGAAGAGAGCATGTTTCTACATAGCTCAGATCATCTGTGGGCTGGAGCACCTTCATCAGCACAGGATCATCTACAGAGACCTGAAACCAGAGAACGTACTGCTGGATGATACAGGTGAGCGATTCTGTGTGCAGCATTTCATGTTCTGGCCTCTGTCCTGACCCATCCACCTTTGGTCCTTTACCATGTGACTGTGACTTTTGTTTATTTTTACTCTTTTAGTTGAAAACGCTGATATGTGAGATCTATCTGGAACACATATAACAAACTGGTGGATGAATCAGCTAACTTAGATTTGACACATGGAGCTGGGTCAGAGTAAATCACCATAATAACCTGATGTGTACTGCATCACTAATATGCTCAAGAGCATGGTTGCTTTAGAGGATTGGATCAAAACATGCATCAGCCCAACTAAGTTACCAACAAATAGAGTCATCGTCATTTCATGGAATCTAAAAACAAACACAGATCAGAAAAAAAACTTTAGTTATTAAAAACTGGGATTTTAATATTAGATAGATAGTAGTTTTTGGTAAGAAATGACATTCCCAATTAATCAGACATTTTATTAGTTAGCTTGGAGTGAATATCTACTGTAAAGAATGGTCTGTGCCACTGTTGTGATCAAAGCCTTTTCACTCAGGACATGTCCGTCTGTCAGATTTGGGTCTGGCTGTTGAACTTCCACCAGGAAAAGACACAACCACTGGAATGGCAGGAACTCCAGGTTGGTGACCGAAACCAATAATATAAACCGAGGTTAAACAAAACAAGTCCAGTTGAGTAAAAATGCTGTCATCCAGGTCCGTCATACTCTGACCATTTTTACCAGCATAGGCATGTTTCTCTAAGCTTTGTACTATCTTTGTATAAAATCATGTGGTCTACATAATCAGGTTTCATGGCTCCAGAGCTGCTCCAGAAGGAGGAGTATAACTACTCGGTGGATTATTTTACTCTTGGAGTCACCCTGTATGAGATGATCGCTGCCAAAGGCCCCTTCAGAGTACGGGGAGAAAAGGTACAACATAGTTTAGGGGAGAATCAGGTGCCTTTAGGTGGCAAAAATTCATATTCAGTTCATACCGATGTTATCTGGGGCCATTTCCTTGTGGTAAAATCATACATGTAAAATTTTCACTGTCTTCAGGTTGAGAATGAAGAGGTAGCTCGCAGAATTCTGAACGATCCGGTTTCATATACGCCGAAGTTTAGCAAAGAGTGCAAAGATATTAGTGAAGGTCTGATGGAGAAGGACCCGGTGAAACGCCTTGGGTTCAAAAACAACGACTGCACAGAGCTCAAGAATCAGCCCTTCTTCAAAGAGATTAACTGGGGCCGCCTGGAAGGAGGTGGGTGACATCTACACAATCATCCACAAAAAAGTCATTAATTGAAACACACCTTTTGAATTATTATTATTATATTTTTGATCTCATCTCAGTAAGTAGATACCACTAAGACAAATAGAATTCCATATATGAATAGGAAAAACATGGAATAATTGTCAAACACCATTGCCAGTACATTCATTTATGCTCTGTGTTTCCATAGGAATGCTACCTCCACCATTTGTCCCTGATCCTAAGATGGTCTATGCCAAAGATATTGATGATGTGGGAGCTTTCAGCACCATCAAAGGCATAGTCCTGGATGACAAGGATACTGAGTTCTACAAAGACTTTGCTTCTGGCAATGTCCCAATCCCCTGGCAAGAGGAGATGATCGAGACAGGTGTGTTTGGAGAGCTGAATATCTGGGCAGCGAACGGTAAGCTGCCAAAAGATCTCGACCCAAACTATGTGGAAGCCAAAGGTGGAGGATGTGTCCTGCTTTGAGAGGAAGAATATCTACCAAAATTAAACACATTTAGATTTCGTATGTGCTCATTTGGTGCCACTTACTCCTCATCTGTATCATCTCTATACAATAATCTGTTATTGTTATATATTTACAAATTGATATACATATTATCATGTATTAGTGTAACATTTCTAAAATTTATAGTGCAGCATGTTGAACTATATTTGAAATATTACGTAATACAAATGTAAATATGGTTTCACAGCTAACACTGCTGTTATCTTACTAAATAGGTCAATACGTTTCTACTAGACAGACAAATGAAATAGCAATAACTTTATTTAGAAACCACATTGAATGTTCATATAATAGAAATTTTATTGACTGAATTAAAAAGCCACAGCAGTGATGATGTAATATTATGTATTTATTGTTTCATTATTTATTTTATGACAAAATATAATTAAGTTATTATTATGGAAAATGCACAAGTTTAAAAGCAATCAATAAAATCTTGCAAAGGAAAAGAGTATGTAAGTATGCTCCAATGTCCACATTTGCATGTTTATATGAGGCTGTTGACAAATGAAAGAGTAGAAGAAAAATGAAAATAGTAACGGGCTCTAAATCCTCTCTTTCTCTTAGTCTTCACATCAAAACGTGTAATAACCCTCATTCAAAAAAAGAGGTGCTGCTTGAACACTGGCAGCCTCAGAACATCAATGCTTTTGACAAATCGAATTTTCAAAATATTATCCCAAAACCTCTGAAATGTTGTTTTCTTTCATTTTGCACTGTCACTATTGTCTTAATGCAGCACAGTGGGGTGGTGGTTAGCATTGTTGCCTCATGGCAAGAAGGTTTTGGGTTCAAATCCTTTTTGTGGCCTGTGGTTTGTGGCCTTTCTGTGTGGAGTTTGCATGTTCTCCCCTTGCTTGTGTGGGTTCTCTCCCAAAGTCCAAAGACATGCAGAATTGAGCCAAGTTGTATAGGTAATGAATGATGAATAAGTACTGTGTTCAGTAATGTGATTTACCAAAAGTAGTTGACAATATCAGGATAATCCTATATGCAAATAAACTGTCAGTTTAGGTACTATCAGACAAAACCACTGCACAGCTGACCACCAGTCTGACCGACAGATTGGACTGTCTGGAACTGTTTTAAATGGTTTGCCTCTTATCTTCTTGAAAAAGTTCTTTGTTACAACTGAGGATAAACTCTCTAAATAATTTAAGATAACTCAATTGTACAGCCACTACTTTCTAAAGCTTTATGTGATTCCCTTCTCTCTTATCGTCAGGAGACACAGCATCTTTGTCTACAGCTATGCTGATGACATTCAGCTTTATTTGCCTGTCTGGATTGCAGGAACAATAATAGTTCTTAGAATGCTGTTTTGGGGGACTTTTTTTTAGCTTCTACTTTGCAGTAGGTACTTTTTCACCACCACCAAATTAACTATCAGCCAGCCTATATTATTGCAACATTCCTGTGGGCAGTGAGACAGAACAGAAAAAAATACCCTTAAGGTCTGTAGATCTCGGCTCTGTTCCTCAGTAGTTCTTAAAATTTTTTGGTCTAAAAATGTCAAATGTCACAAAATGTTTTACAGCTCAGCCAGGATATAGACGAGGATAAGAGTTTATGCACAGGGTCAAAGGCTCAGTGAGAGATACTGAGCTGTAGTCCTAACCCTGAACCAACAGCCAAGAGGATTACATGATTTGATCTTATTTCAATATTGCTTGCTTGTCATGTGCGTTACATGATTTCTTGTATCCAGTTATCTGTTTATTATTAATTCTTAATCCATAACCTGCTTTGATAATAAAAAAACTGACAAAATCATGATGGTAAAGTCAAATAACTATGTGGCCAAATAAACTCATTTAAATATTAATATTATTCAGAGAAGTAACATATTCAGGTCTGTATTCTGGATCTCTTTCAGTTTTCTGTTTTGCAGGCAAATCACCATGTACTTCAAAGTGGTTTTACTTTAAATGTATTTTGTGATACTTTCAAAAAACATCGATGATACGCTTCACAGGCAACATTGCCCTAGTTATGGATAGCATCCGGTCACTGAGATTTTTAAGTGAATCTGGGCTTTGACTGCTGGTGCTCACAAGTTATTTAAACTGCTGCTGTATCTCCTGGAGAGGTTTATCCTGATGTAATCTCTTTTAACTCCAGATTTCCACTAAAAGTTTAAAATATGTCACCCAGGAGCAAAATCTCTTTGTGGTTGAGACTTTGTTTCACTGGAGGTGCTAAGAATCAACAGAAATAATCAGTACATACAACAACTACAGTAATGGCGATTATTCTGAACAGCTATACCAGAAAAGAGCTGAACTGGCACCAGATATAAAAACTGAGACAGCTCGTGGAGACTTGGCTCTAATCAGTCATGATAGATTTGCTGCAGACATAAAAGACTGAATTAACTCCATAGTCCAGTGCTTAATATATAAGTAAGATAATTACTTTTACAGTTAAATAAATCAGTCACATGTTAAGGGTCTTAGTTCAATCACAATCATTAATGTTGTTAAGTTATTTACGCAACACTGACCATGACTCTAATTACTTCACGAGGCCAGAAAATAATATAGCTGTAAATATTATGCTCCTTAAGAAATGAATGCTACTTTTAATTCTATTATCTGGAGCAATAAAGCTCTATCTACTCTTACATGAAAAGACCTGGAGCTTATCAAAGAACTTTGAATGTATTATTACTGGATTGTCAAACATTCAGCATAACTTTTATGTTTGTGGTATTACTGAAACACAGTTACATCGAGATATTGTTTATATTTAGCATATCTGTGGTGGGGTTTCCATGTACAATTCAGTGAGCAGTGCTTTTATATGCAGATTAAAGATTTTTGGGGAATCCATCTTTACTCAGACTATCAAAGACATAGGCTGTGTCTACAAGCCTCTAATATATATCTATCCAATTTCTATACCACTTAGTCCAATTCTGGTCATGAGGGGCTGGACTATGTTTTTGGACTATGGGAGGAAGCTGGGGCACCTGGAGAAAACCTACACAGGTATAGAGAGAACATACAAACTCTCCTTAAAGTAATTAATTAATTAAATTAAAAAGAGTTAAAAAAACTCAAAATTATCTTAGTATGACAATGATTTTTGAGAATCCACACCCAAACCCCCAAAGAGCAAACATACATAGATAGATAGATAGATAGATCATTTATTCATCAACCATGGGGGAAATTCAGGATGTTCTAGCAAAGATCACACTAACATTCATCTCTATTATTGTTATTGATGTTTTTATGACACCTTCATTTAAAATATCTACAGTGTGGCACTCCTACTATTATTGTTTTGGTAATACTGTGACTTCTTTATCGTGTGAATTTGAAACTGTACATAAAAAATACAGCTGTCATTAGTGTTGCACGTGATCTGGTCCATAAATCAAAGTATGGGAGCAGTTTCTTCACTGAAACTTAGTCAGTACAGAAATAGTGACTGTTCAAATTTATACAAACATCACGATACTTAAACAACCTTTACTGAAAGCATGTTAGATGGCCTTAGATTACAAGATCTGTACACATTTGCTCAGTTCAATATATTTACATAGCACCAAATCACAACAAGCAATCATCTCAATGCCAATGACAGAACCAGTCTCAGGTTGGTGGAGTTAGTGGAGAGCTGCTGGTGGTCTGGTCACAGCACGAGTCAGAGGTTAGAAAAGTTATTAGGTTCACTGAGGGAAGCACTAGGACATTAAATATTAACAGACATGATTATACGTTTAAAACCTGAGCACCTGTGCAATAGTATGTGGCAGTACTTTGAACTACAAGATAATTCACATTTAGATAAGATACAGACTATAAACGGTGAGTTTAAAGTTTCTCATAAACGAGACTCAAACAAAAGATAAAGATCTTTATCTGTTATAAACGGTGAGTTTAAAGTTTCTCATGAACGAGACTCAAACAAAAGATAAAGATCTTTATCTGTTTTTAAAAGTCATCACGGATTAATGGTGGAGTTAACACATTCATTGCAGGTATACAAACTGAACACAATTGTACTGTATATACTTTGGTTCTACTAAATCCTCCCTCTGCTGCCTAATTCTACATCTAATGAATTTATTTAGGATGTGCTAGAATAGCTGCCTTTCTCCAGCTTCTTTAGGTGACACCATTATACCATATGAGCATAACATTTCAAGAGAGCAGACATCACTGTGAAAGCCACACACAACAGCAAAAAATGTCAATGCATTTTTTTTTGTCCTGCTACCATTAAACATTAACAGACAATAAAATACCCACCAACAACTTCTTATCCACTTTTCTCTATATTTGCTTACAGAACTTGAAAGGAGTTCCTAAAAACACAAGCCAAACAATTCATTTCCACATCACTGAAGCTTTCTCTTGAGCTACTTCATGCTCAGTGTAGTTAGAATATGTCTTGCAAAGTGCTGCTGCAAGGCTTCTTAAACCAGTGAATAAAACTGTGAAGTTTTATGTGATCTATCATCAGAAGAAACTTCCGAAGCATCTCAACGCAATTGGTGCCAAGTGATTCCAGGCTTTTAAACATTTTGGCACATGGATTAAAAGCTGCAATGACTGTTTTATTCATTGGGTAACGTGCCAGGTATGTGCGATGTCATGAATTTTGGGCGGGAATGCAAGGCTTGTAATGTAGCTGTGTCCACCAAGTCAACATTCAAATTAGACCACGTTTGAGTGCATGAGGAAAAGAAATCACACATTCAAAATATACTAGAGTTCCTCGAGTTCCTCGCAGTGGCTGTTTTTAAATTTTGCTAATTAATACAAAAAAGATGAAAGAGATCCTTGAGGTTGTAGCACTTTTTCTAGGTTTTGTTGGTTGGATATTGATTTTCATATCACTACAAAACCAGTATTGGAGAGAATCCACCCAAGATGGCAGCGTAATTCTAACCTCCGCAATCTTTGAGAACCTCTGGATGTCTTGTGCCAGTGATTCAACTGGAAATTATGACTGTCGTGAATTTCCATCTCTTTTTGCTCTCCCAGGTAAGTAAAAGTCAAAATGGAAATTTTTTTTATTAACCTTTTTGTGATCACAAAGCCTAGAAAACAGAACAGTCATTTATGTGTTTTAATTACAATTTCTTTAGCTTCGTTAAATCTTTTCCATTAATAGTTTTCACGTTAGATTTTCTGATGTTGTATGTAACAGCTGATTATATTTTTGAATCCATGTCATACTCAAAAAAATTGCAGGTTTGTACAGAGCATTCAGAAAGTATTCAGACCCCCTTCACTTTTTTCAATTTGGTTATGTTGCAGTCTGATACTATAATTGTTTAAATTCAGTTTCTCTCATTAATCTACACAGTGAGACATAATGACAAAGTGAAAACAGAATTTTAGGAATGTTTGTAAATTTATTAAAAAAGGAAAAACTGAAATATCACATTTACATAAGTATTCAGACCTTTCACTCAGTACTTCACTGGAGAGCACCTTTGGCAGCAACTACAGCCTTGAGTCTTTTGGGGTATGACACAACAAGCTTTGCACACCTGGACTGGAGGATTGCTTCTTTGCAAATCCTCTCAGGCTCAGTCAGGCTGGATGGGGACTCTAGTTCTACAGCCATTTTCAGGTCTCTCCAGGGGTCAAGTCAGGGCCGTGTCTGGGCAGCTCTAGGACATTCAGAGTTGTCCCTAAGCCACTTCTGTGCTGTCTTAGCTGTGTGCTTAGGGTCGTTGTCGTGTTGGAAGGTGAACCTTCGGTCCAGTCTGAGGTCCTGAGGACTGGGGATCAGGTTTTCATTGAGGATATCTCTGTACTTTGCTCCATTCAGCTTTATCTTAACTCTGACCAGTCTCCCAGTCCCTGCTGCTGAAAAACAGCCTGTTGGGATGGTATTGAACAGCTGATCAGAGGTGCCTGGTTTCCTCCAGACATAACATTTAGAACTGAGGCCAAGCAGGTCAGTCTTGGTTTCATCAGACCAGAGAATCTTGTTCCTCACAGTCTGAGAGTCCTTCAGACTCCAAGCAGCTTTCATGTGTTTTGCGCTGAGGAGAAGCTTCTGTCCATCCACTCTGCCATAAAGCCCAGATCAGTGGAGGCTGTAGTGATGGTTGTCCTTCTGGACCTTTGTCCCATGTCCACACAGGATCTCTGGAGCTCAGTCAGAGGGACCATCAGGTTCTTGGTCCCCTCTCTTACAAAGGCCCTTATCCCAGCCAGGTGACCAGCTCTTGGAAGAGTCCTGGTTGTACCAAACTTCTTCCATTTGAGTGTTATAGAGGCCACTGTGATCCTGGGAACCTTCAGTGCAGCAGATTTTTTTGCAGCCTTCCCCAACGTTCCCAACAATCCTGTCTCTGAGCTCTGCAGGCAGCTCCTTTTACCTTTTGGTTTATGCTCTGATATGCATTGCCAGCTATGAGGCCTTCTCACCTTCTGTGAGGTGTGTCTTTCTAAATCATGCCCTGTCCATTTAATTTACCACAGGTGGACTAATAATCAGTTGATTATTTTTATCTATAACATACATGTATTTTCAAGTGTAAATATCAGAGTGGGTAGAGCAGGGCAGTGGCACTTGAGGAACATGGGTTGGGCATCCCTGCTGTACAGTTAATACGTGTGAAATAAAACCTTATAAATATGTAATTTGTCATTTCTCAGTCCATAAATCTTAAAACCAATACTATACATTAACTTTATTGCAAATACCATATCATCTATTAATTTTCTCTATGTGTAAAGCAACTTTGTTGTTTTTAAATGTACTACAAACATAATTTAACTTAACTTCATAAATATCACCTGAAATATTACCTGCTTAACTGTTCATCTTTTTGACGTCTAAAGCATGTGAGCAAAGTTTTAAAGGTTTAATCTTTAATATTTATTGATCTATCAGAAAGTGTATACATAGTATTCATAAATATGTTTCATTAAAGTGTAATCACCAACCACTGCATTTTCTCAATCTAAAAAGGAGCAATGTGGTGGTGGGTTGTGAGGGGTGCTCACCATTCTGAAATCTCACCACTGAATGCCACTAAAATTTTTACATTTTACACATTGCACCTTTAAGAAACACATTTTCTGTGTGCATGACCAAAATGATGCAGTGGTATATCATCACCATAACAGTAAAAACCTGATAATGAACAACGCTTGTTGTCCAATAAAGACTTTCTGGCTCTGTGTGTCAGTGAGAGATCAGGACCTTTAGGTGCCGCAAACATTCATTCAATCCTCAGACAAAGGATGAAATAAGGAGCCAAAACATAACTCATATCTCTTCAATAATATTTGATATTGTTCAAAGTAATGTCAAAATGTGACAAATTGCTGTAAGTCTATTAGTTACTTATTAGTAAGAACATCTGAAGGTTGGACATGTCTCTGTTGTCCTTTGGTAAATATTTGGAGCCTTTCACTTAAAAGGTTCGGTGGAGTTCAAAATAATTGGGGAAATTGTATGTGGGCTGTTTGGAATTAATAATTGATTTTTAGTTTTTTTTTGTAGCATCTCAACTGGGCAGTTGCTGGGAATTAGTCTGGCACACTGAGACTGTGGGTCCAACAAAAACTACACGATTGTCCAGGAAGATTTCTCAGAGAGTGAGTTTGTATAAATCATTCCTCTCTCTGGAAGGCTGTACATGGGCTAGCAAATATGAATGCAAAGCTAGAAGCGTTTTTCTTGCTCCTGGGCTTTTTGGGCTGGCTCATGGTTGGGGTTGCTCTTTCAAATCGATACTGGAAGGTCTCTAAAGTGGACGGTGGTCTTATCACCACAAGTACCATCTATGAAAACCTCTGGATGTCCTGTACAACTGACTCTACAGGCGTTCACTTCTGTGAGGATTTTCCATCTTTGCTGGAACTTAATGGTATGTGGTCAGCAGCTATATGATTAGCCTGCTTATCATGCTTTAATGCTTCAAATACTGTGACACAGCAAATAAGAAATTTAAGCAGCTATGTCTTAGTTGACTTGACTTGACAAAAGAATATATTCTAGTTCATCTTCAGTGTGTAAAGAGGCGATAACGTAACGAGTGAAGAAATTCCTTTTTCATACTCTGCCTGTGCTCAGAGAACCAGGGTTACGACCAGCAAACCTCTCCGGTGCTCATGTCAACACTGTGACAGCGTCATGTTTCTCATTGTGATGTTTGCATAAACATGTTGTTTTAATGGAAAACTTCATTAAGCACGTTCATTATTAGTGTTTTTGTTTGCACACAGGGTACATTCAGGCCTGCCGGGCACTCATGATCACCTCCATTGTGTCTGGGACGTTTGGGCTTGTGGCGACTCTCGCAGGAATGCAGTGTTCAAAAATAGGTGGAGAAAACTATGTCCTGAAGGGGAGGGTTGCTGCAGTAGGTGGAGTGTGCTTTCTATTCCAAGGTAAAGATGCAACGTCTATGTAAAAAAAGTGTTTGTTCAGAGGACATTTTCAAAGATGCTGTGCAAAACAAAGTGAGGACTTGGTTTTTTGGTAGTTTCAAAATGACATGGCCTGCACTGAAAACCCATCCCACTTGTTAAGTTAGTTAACAGTGTTTTGTGTTTTGCAGGAATCTGCACAGTGATTGCTGTATCCTGGTATGCAGCCAATATCACACAACTGTTCTTTGACCAGTTTTATCCAGGGATAAAGTAAGTAAATATGGTGAGGTCACTAATAACCAATAACACTACAGAGAAAAATAAATGTTAAATATATGTTCTTGTATCACAGATATGAGCTTGGAGAGGCCCTGTATATCGGCTGGTCTTCAGCCACACTTGCCATTTGTGGAGGTTCATTTTTGCTGTGTGCTTGCAAAGTCAAAACAACCAATGAAAAAATGTAAGTATTGTGAGTTTCTTTTTAATTTAAAAGTGTGATATTAATTCACTGGGTATAATAGAAAGGATGTGTATTTTATAAATGAAACATGTGTCTTATATTTTAGAAAACATCATTACCAAAAGTCCTCTGGAAGACATGTGTCGTCAACTGTGGCAATATCTCAGTCAGTGGCAAACAACTATGGAAGAAAAGTATATGTCTGAAGTTATTTAGGAAGCAAAGCCAGCTGGGTTGGTCTCAAGTCACTGGTTTGAGCATTTACATCAGAAAAAACACTTTCAGATGTAATCATCTCTGTAGTTTAGAAGCAGTAACCTTTATTTCATTCGGCAATTTATTACTTTATCCGATCTAAACTTTTTGGTGATAGACATTTGATGTTTACACTGATGCAAGACTTCTCTGTAATTTACATTTATTCTATATCTTCATTTGAGCTGAAGCTAATGTAAATATAAGAGCTGTAGGTTTTGTGTTTGTGTTTATCTTTTTTGACACGTATATTTCAAATCTGCACTTTTCTTATGGGTAATTTTTAATGTGTTACTGTAGATCTAGTGTGATATATGCTTACATATTTTGTTACTGAAAATGTTAACAAAAGATTATGACGGTACACAGGAGGATGACAGGAAGATTATGGATTTACTCAAGACAAACTGGTTGAGCATGCGTCCAAAATGAAGGAACGCCAAAGGTAATTTAATGAAATTAGAGTATTTAAAGTCTATTTTATAAATCAGATGTATGTGTTGATTGGCCTTAAATTAAGACATAATGTTGATCAACCAGGATAAAGTACATATTTCCCCTAGGAAGAGTACTAATTTTTGGGTGCTCCCTTTGCCAAATCGTCCAGATGTTTTCCGTCAAAACGTATGAAGTGCCACCCTTCACTGACGGTGAGGTCCTGAGCTCCTTTAGCAGCATAGAAATCTAGAGAGGGAGTATTCCAGTTCAACACAGACAACTGCAGCCGCACACACCCCTTGTTTTTCCCCACCTGAGTGAACAAAAGAGCCGATCTTACACAACAAAACTTTTAAAGTTGCAATTGAGTTTAAAACATAACCTTCTTATTTCAAGGACAAAGATACCACAACATTAAAATCCCATTATTACTGGAAAATTATGATAAAATGGTTAAAAAAAACATTCTTACCTCAGTAACTTTGCTCAGTAAAGCCTTGCCAATGCCATTTCCTGTAAATCAAGCATTTATTAAAGCATTTATAAAGAAACTGTGAACAACCACAGGAACAAGAAAACTGGCAGCACTAAAATATATTTTACCTCTGAATTCTGGCATCACATACAGATCTTCCAAATACTGTGACCGTCCTTTCCATGTACTGTAAGTGTAAAAGTAAAAGGCGTATCCGACAATAGTGAATCCTATGTTGACAGAAAACACAGGTCACCATAACGACAACCCGAAACAACAGAAATAAAACATTTTACTGTAAATATGAAATAACTGCTCCTGGGTCTTTAATAAAAGATAGTGAGCATTATAAAGTCTGTGATGAAATTTTCTGCCACACCCTTTGAGTAATCATTATGATTTGGCGTTCAATTGGCATATCTAAACAGTGCGGGCACAGATTTTGTATTGACAGGGACAATTACACTTGAAAAATCGATGATCCACAATTTACCTTCTTTAGATTTATGCTCCTCAGGCACCTCTGCAATGAGGCATTCGAAGAAGGGATTCTGGCAGAAACCGTCTCGCTCTAGTTCTAAAGTAAAACCAAAAGTCATTTATCAGTCTTTCCATTTACAAGTCAGTATTCATACGCGTCCAAATCTGCAGGTTTTATCCAGAGTTAAGTTTATTTATAAACCTCTTTCAAATGTTTCATATTTAAAACCAACTTCAGGTTGAAGTCTTCCTCTATTCCTCTCATTTTAGTTCATTAAAACTCATTTAAACTACACTACCACCAGCTGTTTGTATGAATTGTCTTCAGTCAGCATAAACAAAAACAGTTTATTCCTGTGCTCACAGCTTGTCATCACAGTGTTGCTGTACAGTGACACTAATGGTCAAAAACTCCACATGGGAACGTTTAAATGTGCTGTATGTGTTGTAAAAATCACAGCTATTCTTCGTGCTGCCTGCCTGTTGTATTTATGGTTCGCCTGCTTCCTAAACTGACTGCACGTTTAAGAGAGAGAGTCTGAAGAGACTGAAACAATTTGCTTCTGCTTAACAAACTGACTGTAGTCTCATCGTTGTTACTGTTTGACACACTCCATGTATTATTAAACATGTCTGGTAGCAAAGTTTTGTACTGTTTGATCTATAATAAGTAACACTCTCCCCCTGCACATTGTTGTGTTTACATTTCCAAATTTATTGCTATGCAATTATGATCATTTTGTCCAATGCCACATTTTTGTGTTGAAAAGGATACTTGTGCAATCTTCATATATGAAGTGATGTATGAAGAGTTTGTATATAAATAGTCAACTCATTGAATTTTACCAGGTGCCATGCAGGATGTCTGGCTGGTGGGGCTTCCTAAGCCACTTAAAATGTAACAGACTTTGGTTTATAATTGTTATTACTGTCAGTTTCACCTGGTAAACCTCAGAGTGTATGTCGCTTAACTTGCGCCAACAAGTGAAAACAGAACAGCTGTTATCCTCACAAAGCCATAAACTCTTCCCTCATATTCTGACTGTCAGGAGAGGCTGATTTACAATACTGTCCACTAATAAAACTAATAATTACTGATATCTTTCAATAATTTACCTGTAGCTGAGCAGGTGTATTTAATAAACATGGCACTGACTGGGTCCCTTATAAAAACAGAGCCATTATTAATTATTATAATTACATGTTTGCATATGTATTTACTTATTTTTCTGTAATTTACCTTCATGGGAAATCTTCACTTGGTCAGACATATTTTCGTAAACAGCCAACTCCTGAAAAGTGGGATTTTTAGAAATAACATTATGTATGAAAAGTATCATGTTATTTGATATATATATATATATATAAATGCAGTGTAGCAGTATGTTGTAACATAAGGCTGAGGACATTAATCCAGTTGGAGGTTTTCAAACTGTGAAGCACTTGTGGAGTAAAACCTTGAAGAGAGGAGACAGTTAAAGTTTCAGCCCCGCTGACATTTGCTCACCATGATCATTCGCGATATTTCTTTGCAGTCTTGTTTTGTTGCAGGACGTATTTTGAAATTCATCTCTACGGCGGCAAATAAAATTAGTGTTTTTTCCCGTGCTCGCAACAGACCAAACTTTTCTAAGGCGGAAAGGTTGAACAGGAAACAGCTCCGACGTGCTAATAGAAACTTCAAAATAAAAGGGTAGGCTAAATCAAAACTGCATAGACGATAAATATATATAAACTCATGTTTTTTAAATTGATCTTTGCATTAAACAGGCTTTAGCGTTACGCACTAGTGTAGATATTTAATTTTAGCGGTGACATTTCAAACTCGTTGATTTGATTACTCCTGCCGCAATGCTCAGTGGGAGTCGTAGTTCACTTACCTATATAAGATTCCGTTTATTAGGCCCGAGCAAGGACCAAAGGTCCCAGCGCAGGGACTATTGTTATTGCTCAACGTGCAAGGGGGGGCGGCTTCAGGCATCGTCTAGCGTCTACCCGCACCCCACCATGACGTTACTGGGCGTTAGACCTTTCCGAAAATGTATATATTATGATTGACAGGTGGCCGTGGGTCTGGAAATGTAGATTGTCACAGAAATTAAGATTTTTATTTATTTTTTTTTTTTCGTTATTATTCTTCACGTTCCGCAACTCCGTCAAATTTGACCCCCTGAACGTGTGTGAAAACTCACCAAAATTGCAGGCCACTCAGAATCGGGTGAAAATTTGATATTTTATGGGTTTCATAAACAAACTCAAAAGAATGGCTCTACGGCGCCCCCGACAAAAATCAAAATACATTGCGCCTATGGGAGCCCCGCTGACATTTTCTTCATCGCAGTCACCAAACCTCGCACATCTCTTCTTCATGTCGAGGTCATGTGACCAACAGGAAGTCCACCAGCTGGGAGTTTATCTTGAGGTCATTGAGTTCGTTGATTTTTCTCACCTCGTATTCTTTCGAACTCCTCCTTGGGCTTTTGACCGATTGAGCTCATTTTTGGCCAGCATCGCCTAGACCCATGGGGCTGCAAAAGTTATCCAAATTTCTTAAATAAATATTACGGTTTGCCTTTGGCGGGCGCGGCAAGTTGACGCAGGTTTTTGGCTCGCCACCATTTCTTCAACTTGTAATAACTCTCACACGCATTGTCGGATTAGAATCGGACCAATTGATGAATTGTGGTCCCTGCCGCCCTGAACCCATTTGATTAAACAAAATAGGCCCAATAGCGCCCCCTGTATAACGATTTGAAAATTGGGGGGGCGGCCAATTCTTCGGGGGTAGTCAATTCGGGGCGGGCGCTCAGGGAGGCTGTCCAATTTAGGGGGGCACTCGGGGGGGCACTCGGGGGGAGGTGGTCTCCTCAGGGGGGTGGTCCGTTCAGGAGGAGGCGGTTCGATTGTTGGGGCGGTGCATCGAGGGAGGCGGTTCGCACGAGGCGAGGGCCGCTTGCCGCCGCTTGTGGCTATATTTTGAATTTACTTTTAAAACCATGCTCAGATAATTGGTCCTGACAAGTTAATGAAGAGTAAAATTTTATAATGCCAAAAATGATAAATACAAATTTTCTTATAAAAACAAAAAATAAAAACACCCCTAAGTCAAGGAGTTCATACAAAATCTGATTTATTTTAGAGTAAAAAAACAACATGAAATCAATTAGAATACAAGTTGGAGCATTGCAGACCTCACAAATTAACCTAATTTTGACTGGGTATTAATATATTTACAATGTCTGGTCACATTGACTCTTTATAGATCAAGAGTTCAAAGATTCCCCTTCATACCACTACAGTTTACCCCCTTTCAATTCAGGCCTCCTTGTATGTTCAGCTGCACCAACAGAGTAAAAATTTCCACCACATATTCAAGTCTCAGTGTGGCGACTGTGTGCTTGCTCCAGGAGACTCGGACCTTTCTAGCTTCATCCCTGCTTCTAGTGGGACTGAGGAAATTGAAGTTGGTAGCACAGAGCTCTTGGGTTCCAAAGAGGAAGAGGCTGATGAGGGAAGAGAAACCACTATGTACTTTTGCATAGGTCGTGAACCTGTTAGTCCAGGGCCACTGCCAGACTCCAGTTTTACCAAAGGCTGCAAAGTCGAAGTAGCACTGGGAACTGTGCTAGTTACTGGTGAACCAGACTGGGAAGAACTGAGGGTGATTACCTGAAGGTCAGACAAAAAAAAAAAAAAAAGACATGTAAACTGAACTGGACCAGACCTCCACATCTAAACTTATAAACATGAAAAATTAAAACACCTGCTGAGTAGAGGCTGCTCCTGCACTAGTTGCCATGACGATGTACTTTGTTGCTGGGGGAGATGGCTGCGATGGGGTCCCTGGTCGAGGGGACATCAGGGTGAGAGAACTTGGGACCTTAATGATACTGGGGGTGCGAGGCCCTGCTGACCCAGGTAAACTACTTTGTGAGACCGAAAGGGTGGGACGTGGCTGCAAGAAATACATAGAAATATTTTATGGCATTTATTTCTCTCATAAAATTTCCTTCCAGCTTTATTACATATTTATACTTAGAGTTATGCATCTGTATACCTAAAGTATATTTCTATTATAACATTAAATATACCTGTGTGATTGTTAATGTGGTTCTGTTGACTTGTTGAGCTTGCAATGCTGCTTGAGTCCGGGCCTTCATTACATGGGAGCACAGCATGGGTCCGAGGTAACCGTAGTCTGTTCGAAACTGCTCCAAGTTGTCAGGCTGAGGTCGTATTTTGGCAATAACACTTGCGCAATGTTTCTTTGAAAAGCAAACACAAACATATTTTGTGTATATGAAACAGAAGTGCCGATCTGATAGAAATTAAGAAACAATAACTGATAAATGTTTTTGTGAAATGCATAGTTTACAAATGTATCAAACTGTGCAAAAATGTTTTTAAATGCATTATGATCATAGACCTCCATTTATTACCAGCAAAAGGCTTTGAACATGGTCAGCTCCTATTTTATCAATATTTGAGACCACTGGTCCTTCCATCACTGCTTTGATGCGAGCACCCTCTACAGCAAGCCGAGGAAGGATCAATGTCTTAATCACCTACAAAGAGCAAAATGAAGATGTTGGCATTGAACGAAAAGAGTGAAGATGATAAAAAGGCCACAGAAAACAGAATCTCCCTCACATCAGGTCCCAGTTCAGCAAGTCCAGCGATGCAGCCGTAACGTGTAGTCCACTGGGTTTTGTCATCCAACAAACTCTGAGGAAACATTGGAATTTCAAAACAGCAAAGACATAGTTACATAGACATAGAGTTACATAGCCAGAGTGATACTACATTTGACTTGCGCTTGTCTGCATTTTAACAGGGGTTGTGTTTAATTGCATACTAAGGCTGCTGAATGCTCTCTGTGGAAGATAGTGTAGAAACAGCACATTGAAAAACCCACCTTAGTAAAAGTCTTGGTAATACGCGACTGGATGTTGTTGGTAGTAGTACTGAAAGTCTTACAACTCTGGGCCATAAGGCGGGCAGCAAAGTCTCGTAAAGCCCAGTGGTTGTCCACATCTGGTCGCAAACACAGCTGCTTACTCACAATACAGGTCACCACAGCTGGGATGAGCTCATGCAGCTAGAGGTAGGTATGGGGGGGAAAAAATATTACTACAAGTGTATTTGTTGTAGCTAGACCCTTTAAAATGTAATACATAATTTTGTTTCACTCATTCACTCACATATTTCTCCAAATACAGGGTGGAGTTGTCCATCAGAGCTTTGACCATCCGCATTAGATAAATCAGCAGAGCCAAGTTGTTTTGCACCACATTTACGCGAACCTTAGAGGTAAGCATAAGGTTAGTGCTTTCAGCAAATATATGTTGAAGTATTTTATATGCTCTGTGTTAATGTTTCAGAACATTAGAAAAGGTTGGAAAAGATGCTCACTCCTTCAGAAATAAATGTGCTGAATCTTGGTAGCATCTGATACAGTCCAGGATCTGTTGCAATACTCTGCAGTGCTTCCTGGATGACATAAAAGCAAACATTTATCAAAAGAAGGCAAGGTTAAAACTTGGGTTTGATACTTTGTTAGAATTCCATAACCATGTGGACAATTTTGTGTTTTGCTTTATTAGCATAGCTTGATTAATACATTTTCTTAATATAATAAAAAAGGTGATTACATTATTACTCAATCTACAAAATAATCAAGCAGATAGGCAGGACTCACAGCTCTCTTGGCTTCACAGGAGCCAACACATGCTTCTGTGATTTCCTTATAGTAAAGCTGCTGCTCCACAGACAGTTCATGTGTGCTGCGTGGCTTCAACCTTATTAGACCCTTCTCTTTTCCTGAAAGAGACAGACAAACATGGGATGAAGAATGCATTCATTCTTATTAGAGATGCACTGACTGCAATTTTCTTACCCGATTCTAATTTTTCAGTAAGTGTGGCCTGCCAATTCAGATTTTTTTTTTCTTCTTTTTTTAAAGAACTGTCCACACCACCTACATGTTTACATGTGACTGAGTGTACGCATGGCTGTGACATCATTGTCTGCGCCACTGGCAATAAAAATATTGGCTCTGAATTGGCAAGGTGTGAGACTGACCAACTGGTCACCGATCCGGGCCAGTCATGCAAAAAAATCGCCCGATTCCGATCACTGGCCGGTCAATCGGTGCATCTTTAATTCTTATAAAGGATTATGGAGGCAAGAAATAGGCACAATATGTGAGAGGCATAAGGAAAAATGAAGAACTTAATTTTATAATAATGTTTAGATACTAACCTTTGCCATCAGCAGCTGTTGCCCCCTGACTCTTGCCTTGAATTGCACCTTCCTCTTCCTGACCAGGTTTGACCAGTTTGAGAGGTTCTGTAGATTCAGTCTTTTGTTGTTCTTTTGGTGCTGAAATGAAGAAATGGAGTGAATATCCTTAACATGAAGAATTACCTTTCAGTATTTGTGTCTTTACAGAAGATGACTTAGGAATATCTCACCTGGTGGTGGATTTTCTGGAATAGCAGGCTGCACCCCCTCAATACTTAACCAATGGGCTATGTATTAACAAACAAGCATATTGTATAGGTTTACAAATCAGGTAAGGCAATACAGTATCTTCAACTATAACGTATATAAAAGTGATTTTCTGTGTACCTTTGAGAGACACATCTAATGGAACCCTAGGGAGTGGTGTATTGATAATGTCACTGAGGTCAACTTCCTTTTCCTCATAGAAATGAAGCTCTCTCCCGCCACCACTTGCAAAGCGAAAAGGAATAAACTCTTGCGACTGGAATCCATACAGGGGCTAGAAAAAAAAGAAAAAGAAAATCCACATTATGATTTCCTTTAAATACCATTCATCATGTGGTTTTGAGAGAAAAATAGTTTCCTTCAAATCAAAGTACCCCTGTTCTCTCTTACCTCCACATTTTTTAGCTTGAGAGCATGATCTATGTCACTTGTGGTTAATTTACGTCTCTTTCCATGATGCATGAATTTCAGAGCATCCTATATAAAAGGACAAAGGAAAGAGTTCAAACAGAACTCAAACATAAATTTACACAAATGTAAAACGAACATAAAACATTGAAGAATGTGATTCTAGAGCAATTTACAGTCCCACAAACAAAATAGCTGCTTCAATAAGTTATGATTCACCTGTGCAATTTCTTTTATTCTGTAGCTGACTTCTTCACTTAGTGCTATGCAGCTTTCTTCCTGCAACTGTCCCGCTCCCACAGACTCTGCCATGGCCTTCATGGATTCAACAGGCAGGGTGACTGAACACTGCTTCTGCCGTCGTTCTTCTGCCATGACTAATAAAGTACACAAATCATAAATAAATATAAGTAAATATAACCTCTCACAGGTGCACCAATATTTCACATTAAGTTCACAGACATGTAGTGACTGCATCCTTACTTTTAACTAAAGCTGCAAATTAAAATAGTCATTTATTTAAAATTTGAATCAGCCCTCAGTGGATCTGAAATCACAATTACAACGTGTTGATATTATTGACAGACTTGACATACCATAGTTAAGTGATAAAACAGCATGTCCTGCTGCTTTAAATCTGGGCTATAATACAATGTAAACAACTATAAATCAGTCTAAAAGAAGCCACCATCAAAAACTGTTCACCCATTACTCCGGAAAGGCACATCACTGTTTACATGTGTAGCGCCTTCACATCACTGAGGGACCTACACATTTCAATGGCTGAGGTGAAAGTCTGAACGACGCAGATCATTATTGTTGCAACCTGACTAGAGTTTAAGCAGTTTTATGAAGAAAAAAAAACAGTTTCAGGCCTAGCAGCATAAACTAACAGTTGTGATTTTTGCAGAATATGTCTCAATTAACCAACTGAATCAGATACAAGTTTGATAGTAGTAACAGCTAATATTGATCAAATAAAGTGTCAGTGAGCTTCGTTTTCTGTTATCGATGTTAAAAATCCAGTTTGCAGCCCCCGACTCAATGTTGTAAGACACTTTAATACCCAAAACACAAATCAACTTGTTTTAACACGGTTTCATATGTGTAAACAAACAGAAAGCGCGTAACGTTACACACTGACGGAACCACAACCACGTAACTACATGCAAGCCATATAATAAGTATATTCATTCACATGCAATTAACAGCAAAGATTAAAAATTGGCTGTATTTATGCCTCTCAGTGACTTTGCATGGCTTTAAAAACTGTGCAGTTTGCTATTTGCACTGGACGTTAGCTAGCATGCTAGAAATCGTTAGCCTCCGTTGACATTTTTACCTGTGTGAAGTTGTTCTCTTCTTTCCGAGTTTAACCGGGAACTTATGCGAATGAAAAAGTTCAATGTTGATATGTGAAACAACGACTATTTCGCAAAGCTGAGTCTTCTCTATGAATATCCATGTCTTGGTATGAATAACTGACTAATTCACGGATTGCAGCGGAGACCTCCGGTTACGAATTAGCGCTTCTGTTACATCGCCATTTTGAGTCACGTTCTGGGTGTGATATCGCGAGACTATAATTAGGGCCCTTACACACAACGTAACCACCTCAGCTTGTTTAGAAAGAAACTTTTTACAGATCAGTAAAGGAACGGTATTTAAAAATATAAAGTCATCAGTGCTATGATCACGTAATTAGAAATAATTATTTAATGAAATGTCAATTTCCTAACAGAGAGGACAGTGTCCGGAACCAATTGTTATATTCGAGTTTACGGGGGTGAGTTTACGTTGTAACACCTGAGGTCAGGAACGTGGAAGGGCACAGTGAGAAAAAAGCAGTCATGTCCAGGTTTTTACTGCGAGCTGTGTCCACGGCTCGAAACTCCTCAGCCGGTGTCTACAAGTCGTGTGTGTTAGCAGCTAAATGCAACAGTGCTACAGGTCCGGTTTCCAGGTGAGTTCAGTGACACAAGCGTCACTAACCAACGTCAGCTTGTTCATGATGCAGTTTTGTTGAGGAAAAAGCCGACGGGCAATTTCTGTGCCCTAAAAATGACGTCAGTCCGAAATTGCTCGAAAATTGCTTCTTTCCACAAATAACGGGGAATGCAAAGCTAGCTAGCTAGTAGCTTACTCGATCTGCACAGGCGGTGCGGGACATTTTGATTGACACCGGTCCAGTTGCATCACTGGCAGGTCGTTTCCATGGTAACGTGTATAGCAGCTTCACATCCTAATGACAGATATTTATGTTTTAGGTCCCGTGTTGTCTCCTGCCCACAACCCATAATGAACATACAGTCTCCAGTACCAGGCCTTTTGTGTTCACTCAGTACTCGGTTGATCAGCACTGTTGATCATTAAATAGTTGTTTTAATGTTACTCGTTTTAACCAAAAATGTCAAAGATTTGCTTTTTCTAGCTTTTCAAATTTGAGCAGTTGAGGCTTCATCTCATGACAGTGAAGTCAGTATTTTTGGACTAGGGTTGTTTAGGGTCAGTTGGTTGATTGAAACAAGAAATTGTCAGAAGTCACTTGATCTGAACTCTTGACCTGAGAGAAATGATGGGCATTTTGTTTTCTGTTTAATAGCAAGAATAAAAACCATCAGCAATTTACTCATCTGATCCTTGCTGATTCAGACAGCTATGATGATTATTTGTTTTCCTCTTAACATAGGCTTACAAATGGAGGGGGAGTCAAAGCGCACAGCACAAGTTCAGCCAGTCTCTGTCAAAAGAAAGACAATAGTCTTCCTTCTAATCATGACGAGGAAACAAATAAAGAGGCTCGCCCAACAGAAACTTCAGCTTTGGCTACACAGAAAACTGAAGACGACGTTAAAGTCACCAGGACGGCTGCACAAACGGAGGAGCCGGTGGTGTTAAAGACAGATAATGGTAGTTCTGCCCAGCAGCAGGGAAATGTTAAAAATGAACAGGTAAAGACTGGGAAGGAGAATCTCCTTGACCTTCTTGGAGCTATGAAGGTGGAAGTCACCAGCAAGAGGAGGCTCAAAAACTTGAAAGTGAAGCAAAATTATGAGTCTCCAAAGTCAAAGCCAGCTGCTATGGAGAGCACCATCAGTATGTTTCAGAGGGCTACAGCAGAGGCTTCAACAGAGAGGTGAGAGGGCAGTTTGACTTAAAGGGAATACCTGAAAATATATTATTTGGTGTCTCATCATCCCCTGATTCCAGCCTCTCTGCATTGTGTTTGTTAGCGTGTCAATCGATCCTGAACTAGTTGCAGCTGCATCTGCTGCTGCTGCCACACTGCCGAACCACAGCCAGGCCGAGTCCGAGCTGCTCAAACGGCTAAGGCAGCATGAGGCCTTCAGTGAGGCTCAGAAGAAAGGGGAGGTGACTAACTTAGGGTATGTGTCCCAACTCCAATATATACTGTATGTCTCCAGTGTGTAAATGTAAATGTTTTTCTGCTCTTTTATCTTGTATAACAGCAAATTTAAGGTTTTATTCACATGATAGACATCAATCAAACAATATTTTCTCAGAGTCATTATTGCTGACATGAAAGTAGGAAAGAATCCGAACAGACAGAACGCTCAACCAGCGAATCAGATCCGCTTTGATGATGATGGCCAAGGTTATACACATGACAGAGGCATCACCGCTGAGCTGGATGGCGTTCGGAGAAGGTAAACACTTCTATCACATCATTACTCAGAAAGGTTTTGAGGTGAACCATGTGTTTAATGAGTGTTTTATTTTTTTCAGGAGGAATTTGTTCACAGGGAAAAGATTAAACATCTTCTCACCTGTTACTGATGAAGATGGAGCTGAATCAGCTGTTGGTAATAATGAATTAAAGATTTTCAGGATTTGGTCTAGTATTATTTATTAACTTTGTTTGTCTTAAATTGTTTACGTTGTTGTCCAGACCGTTCTGTAGAGATATTTGTGGGGTGTGTTATCCTAGATTTACATTTCTTAGCCCAAAACCTTATGTTTTATTTTAACACTTCTATGGTATTTAAATAAGTAAAGGTTTTTCTTTCCTTTGTCATCCTGAATTTAGCCACTTCTGCTCAAGTTGCAGAAATTTAATACTTTTTGCTGTTTGTTTCAGATGTTATGCAAGATTGAAAAATCTTTTGGTTTACACTTCAGCAGGACGTCTACTTATTATACTGGTGTTCTTGTTTCAGTACGGCCAAATCTATGGGACATGGACTTTGCTCATCAGTTGTCTGAGTCAATCAACCAAAAGCCACGCAATGGGTTTGAGGAAATGATCCAGTGGACCAAAGAGGGGAAAATGTGGCAGTATCCAATCAACAATGAAGCTGGTGAGTAATGAAGGTTGTATTTGATTTCCGTGTCTGTACAGGAGAAAGACAGGACACATTGACATCATCTTCTTGCTCTGTGTAAGGCCTTGAGGAGGAAGCCAGTGTACCGTTCCATGAGCACATCTTCTTAGAGAAACACTTGGAGGAGGGCTTCCCCCGCCAAGGACCAGTGCGTCACTTTATGGAGCTCGTCGTGGTCGGTCTGTCCAAAAACCCATACCTGACAGTCCAACAGAAAAAGGAGCACATTTCCTGGTTTCGAGACTACTTCCATCAAAAAGAGGACGTCCTGAGAGAGGCTGATGTTTTTCTCAACTAAACTTTGGACATTTAAATAGTTTTTCTGTGTTAGTTGAATGCGATCACATAAAAGCAAAGTCTGTTTTTTAACAGTGGGGCTTTGCCATGATGATCTTTACTCGTACAGTTTAAAAAGTCCTAGTTTGGAGTTCTTTATTCATTCTAGAGGCCTGTTAGTGTCAAATGTACAATATCTACTGTTTCTAATACTTTGGTCAGGACATAGAACCATTGTTTAACCACTTCAACCCTGGCTTGTTGCATGAGAGAGGAAAATGTACAGGAAGAATATGCTTGTACCAAGTATACAAACAAAATAAGGCAGCAAAAGTACAGTCCTGGCTTTTTGCTTATTTTCCAACAGTAATGTGCATACCACAGATCATTGGTCACACTTTATTTGCCTGTTTCAGTGCTGGTTAACTTGATCAAAACACTGATTTTAAAAAAAAAAAAAAAAAAAAAAAAGGAAGCTTAGTTTTGTATCCATGTTCACAGATTAGGTGGCATTAAAACAAAAAGTTCATGAATTGTTAAAGACTTTCACATGGAAAAAATAGATTAGTGTAAATATTTTTGTGTGTTTTCATTTGCCAAAGGTCACACAAACACCTATAGTCATGATTAATGGTGTTTTCTCAGGCAGGGTGTAAAAAAAAAAAGAAAAAAAAGTCTTAACTTGTGTGCAGAATCTAGGACTCAGTTCAGGTTTACAGTAGGACTGCAATTAGAGCTTGAACCTTGTGCCCTCTGCAGGGGAAGTGCTTTTACCACACAGATTCCTTCTGGTCTAAAAACACCCTCAGCGATCTATTGTCTGAGAAAGTGTGGAAAATGAGAGGTTGACATTTGAAAGTGCCTCATTTCCACATTTTGTTCACTTTTCCTTAAACAGTAATGATTGGCATGATAAGATGCTGGCAACGCTTCCTTACTTCTGTGTGTATAGGCTGTACAAATAAAGTGTGTTTGTGTGGAAAGGCACCTGGTTCTGCTCAGAAAAATATATGCAAATAACCCACTAGATGGCAATACTGACAGGTATACTCCCACTGTGAGGTCAAAGGACGTATTTAACAGAACTTAAATGCGGCAATTTGAGGGCAATTGTATAATCTAGTATGACAAAACTGCATTGTTAAACAGTAGTCCCCAGGGCACAGACATATATTAGTGAAAATGAGACCATTTGAGGGAAATAACCAACTACACCATATAAACCTGTTATTGATTGATGGTGGAATGGGTACATGAGAGGGCTGAAGGCTGCAAGGACAAAGGAAACAGCAACAGCATGTTTCAGATTTACGTTTCTGCATTTATGGTGCGTTTAGGTACCGGGAAAAGGCTTTATCACCAGAGAAATAAATCACCAGAGCATTTGCAATTCGAAAGATTTGAGGTGGTGGAACAACACCAACGGTAATATGTAATGATTGGTCACTGTTCAAACTCCTCCCATGCCATAAGGTGCCTGATCATCCTGCTTATATCTAGTGAACTATCTAATAAGATGTACTGCAAACTTGAAAGAAAGAAGGTGCGCATAAAACGTTCATTTTCTTTTTTTTAGCAGAGTCAATTTGAGTATGATTTCCAAGCAGAGCAATTGAACGTCACTTGCAGAGAAGCTGAAAAGACGGAGCCTGTGAGTGGGCCGTGAACGCCTCATCAGACTCCACTACTCTGACAGCGCTGCAGACTGAGAGTTGTATCTAGTCTGTTCAGGATGGTGTGAACTCAATGACTGACTGACATTTAAATTACAATCCTCTCCTGTCTAGTCCTGCTATTGAGACCTGGCGCGTGGAAGAGAAATTTTACATATGCTTTTTTTATTGTTTATTTTTTTTTGCTAATTAGTTAATATTTATTTTTAGGCGAGTGTTTATGTGACATTGAGCTCCGGTCTGACCCTGTCATGGCTCAGGTACCGCCACCAGAAACACAGCCGGTAGAGATAGACCCGGACTTTGAGCCCCTCTCCCGCCCGCGGTCCTGCACCTGGCCGCTTCCTCGGCCGGAGTTCATCGACCCGGCCAACTCCAACACATCCTCCCCGGCTCCGTCGGTGCAGCAGGAGCCGGGAGGAAACACCGAGTTCATCAGCAACCTCGGCTTGTTGGAGGAGGACTATGAAGAGTACGCAGAGCAGAAACCGCTTGTGCACTGCAATGATTTTCATTGTCCGGAGGGAAACTGCGTGCATCTGCATCACCAAAACCACCACCATCACCACCTCCAGCAGCAGCAGCTCCCCGGTCTGCAGCTGCCGCCTCAGCAACAGGTGGCCCCTGCCGGTGTCGCCCCTTTGGGTGGCTCCGGCCAGAGGAAGAGCAGCTCATCCCGCCGTAACGCCTGGGGCAACATGTCGTACGCTGACCTGATCACTAAGGCGATAGACAGCTCACCCGAGAAGAGGCTGACCCTGTCTCAGATCTACGACTGGATGGTCAAGAGCGTCCCTTACTTCAAGGACAAAGGAGACAGCAACAGCTCCGCGGGCTGGAAGGTGAGTGAGGGTTTCTGTGAGAAAACCACAGTGTGACTACTGAGCACTTGGGAGGTTTTAACTCATATGACACTTGACACCCCAGCCAAGCTGAAGTGCAAGAAGCTTCAAGAGCTCCAGACAGAGAGAACACTAGGGCTCCGGCTTCATTCTGTAAATGCTCTCTATACTGATCTGCTCTAACTCGTGTGTAGAGAGTGAGAAAGTGCAGCAGCCAAAGTTTGAGATGCCAGATTCCCCTTCAGTCTGTCTGCACTGATACACACCAGTGTCACGAGGGACACGTTACACTTTCTGTACAACATGTGAGGGAGCAAAGATAGTTAAAATGCAGATTCATCACATCTATGGCCTTGATTAATAAACATAACTAACACAAACATATAATAAAAAAAATCACCTAAATCACATCCTGCTCTTCTGAAAACAGGGATTCATTTGCCTTAAAGACATTTTGACACGTCCAAATATGACAGTCGTAGGTGTAAATACAAATATCAACCATGTCTGAATTCCATTCATTCTAACAGTGTGTTTTTCTACCTCCCCAGAGATATCACAGCAACTGTTTTGTGTCTGGTGTGATGTCTCTCAGTGTGATGGTCAGTCCAACATGCCTGGGAAATTTAACCTACAGTGAGAGTTCATCAGCACTTTTTCTAAACTATGTTCATGTGTTTTGGGGAAGCAGCCGTGCATCCTGTTGCCGTCTACGTATTAGGTCCAGTCTGACAAGGTTTGCAAAGAAGTTTCATTCAAAACGCTCCTCAAAACAACTTGTCATCTCTATACAAACATAACTAACTTTGCTCCAAGCTTAGATTCCAAGCTTTTATTTCAGACCAGTGTTAAGCCAGCACTCAGCAGAGATGATGGTTATTCATCTGAAATTATGAATAATATGATTATCTCAAATTTCCTCATGTAGGAGAGAAGGTTTGCCATTTTTTCTTGTTAAAAATGTAGTTTTACCAAGTTAATGAACATGGTTTCAAAAATGTTTAATGATGAATCTCAAATTTGACCTCTGTGAGATTTGGCATCTGAGTAACCTTTGAAGTTTTGGTGTGGTTTCCTCCGTCAGCGGTAGCAGGTACCTCTCTGCTGCGTAAGCGAGGAAACACGCAGCTATAGAGCAGCAGAGCACCAGTCAGTATGTAAACATGTCATACGTTTACCAGAGAGCACTGCACAAATAACGGTTGGTTACGTATTTAGCACGAAGGATGCAGCGAGCATTCAGATGTCAGCTAGTGGATTTAGAATAATACTGGACTAGGTGGTGGTTTTAATCTGGTTTGACTGAGAATGATGTGCAAAAATACTTGATCAACACAGTTTTCAGAAATGTCTTTTCCGTTTTCTAAAGAAACCTTATTGGGAACAGTCTCGCTAGTATTACCGCAAAATGTACTGACGCACAGTCTATGCAGCGTTTCCACAGTCATGGAAAACTGTGTGTTGGATCTGTTTAGTACAGAGGACAAGTTGGAAAACCTATTTGCCCACTGCCTGCACAAACATATTCATCCAGGTCTTGATATTGTCTTGATGGGTGAGGTGAAGATGTACTCAGAGCAGATACTAATTACCTGGCACACTCTAACCAAACGTGAGTGAAATTCATATTTCATCTTTGAGCCCTTTCCGGTAACTCTTGCATTCTCGTGAGGCGTAATTTCGATGTAATGTCAGGAAATGCCTTTGTGAACCTCAATCAAATATAGTTTCCATTGTTTAACACCCACACATGAAAAGCTCCGTCACATCTTGCATTATGACTTATAGCTCTCCTAAACCACCCTTTCCTCCCTTTCTTAGTCTCTCTGCACTTCTTCAATTACACTTTTTTAAAAATAGGTGATTTGGCTGGTGGGAATGCAGACAGATTCTTGCCAGGGAAGCAGCGTGGAGTAGACTGTTCAGTTCTCCACTGACAATAACAGGAGGCGACACAAACAGCTCAAGAGCTCGGTGTTGGGGAGTGTGTCGGAGGGGAAGGGGCTAGGAGAAGGGGATGCTGGGAAAAACAACGTCAAACATCCTCCATTCCTGAGCTGTGTGCTCATATCTTTGTGGTGCTCTCTTCTGGAGTTTCCTCAGCGGATGCTACAGCTTGGAGAAAGGGATTGCTGCTCTTTATCCTGTCACTTCCTCCTGTGCCCTCAGGCCTTCTGAGGAGAGTGTTTTTGTTTGTTCAAGAGAAGCCCAGAGTTTGGAAAACAACAGAATTTTAAGTTATATGGCCAACTTTACCCACAATATCGCAAAGATCTGTGACCTGCAGGACTGATCCCTGCGCAGCTTTGAGTACTATATATTTTAAGATTGAAAAGAATGAATGAATGAAAGAATTTTCATTTTTAAGCTCCAGACTAGATTTTCACTTCACTTAAAGAGGACTTACAAGATGATGGTACTACCACACAAAATCAAGGTATTCCGATTTGCACGTATCCCAGTCTTTGTTCACCAAGTGCTTCCCTATATAATAGCAAACATCGGCAAACAGCAGCTCCAGCTTGTTTATCCTTTATATTAAATCTACACGTGTATACATCAGCCTCTGCATTCCTAAATGTTGGCACGCTTACCGGGCCTTGGAACCACCAGCTAATAGTTATTTTTACACTTTCCTGTTAAAAAAAAACAAAAAAAAACACACACACAGCAGTCCCCCCACAATGAACTGTGATGCATTTCCTGACGACTAGATGGATAACAGTGCCATGTGTTAACATCCCCGCCTTGCAAAACACAAGAGTCTGGGTTGGAATAAGAGGAGTTACCAATAGGAAAGGCCATGTATGGATGGTGTTTATGCATTTAATTTGATGTGAAGTCATTTCATTTAGTGTATGCTGATGTATGATGTTTTTTTGTCATACACTGGCCTTTGTATTGACATTAGAATCCACATGCATGAGCGCCCCTGATTGTAATGACAGATAGAGAGAAGCCAGAGACCTCATGGTGGGTGGAGGGCGTTAGGGTTTAAACCTCAGTTTATACAGCTCCACCTAGAAAACTGTAGTGGGTGGAGGGCAGGACAGGGGCAATGCTGCTACCACAAGAGCTTCCTGTCTCCCTCCCTTTTTTTTTTTGTTATTTTCCCTCCAAATCTTGTGTAAGCCTGGTGATCATAATGCTTTTGCCTCAAGAGAGGGGCCTCTGCCAACTGTGAGGAGGGTTCCCCTGGGATACTGGTGACTATGTCAGTGGCAATGTGCAGCATAGAAGCTACTTCTCACTGGTAGCACCACTGTTTTTCTCAGTGAACTGTGACCTCAAATAATGGAACAGGAAGTAGCACCCCTGAGTTAAACTGGCACAGACGTTCTGACTTACTCATTAAGGAAGTTTGGGTATTTATACGGTAGTGCGTAATGTAAGAAACAATTTGGTGACAGTTTGCCATAATGTATGCGATGGCTGCTTGTTGGGAACTAGTTTATCTCACTATATCATCTAACATAGGCGCCAAAAGGGCTCCTGCACTGCAAATCAGCAGCCTGTTGATTGCACTGCCTGAAGCCTGGTGTTTGCATATGACCACTGTGGAAACTAGTGACAGACAATGATTACAGTATTTATTCAGGATGAACTGGGCAGCTCAGTGGAAAAGCTTACTCTAGGTCCATTTGAACAACGTCCCCCAGATCAAGTGACAGCTGCTCACCAACCCGCAACCCAGGTTTAGTGCAAGATGCATGAAAATCTAAGGTAATGTCACAAATTAAAATTTGCCCTTCAGTGTCTTTAGTTGAGTGTAATTTGTCAAGTAATTTGGGTAATTTTATAATGAAAAAATGAATATATATTATTAAATTTAGGAAGCACAAGTGTTGTGTATATTATTACTAGCACTGGACTAACAATGACTAGTTGTTGCCTCATGGGAAAGCATCGGCACACTTTCAGTTCAAATAGTCTTCGAATCAGGGTCTGTTCATTTAATACACCATTTAATACCAAGTTATTGACATTCACATCAGTCTTAGCTGTAGTTTAGCATGCTGAGGTTAGCATTTAGCTCAAAGCACCATTGTGCTTATAATTATAGCCTCACAGAGCAGATAGCACGGCTGCAGACTATTCTTGTCTGTAAAACAAGAGTAGGAAGGAAATTCTGATGTACTTTACAATTTTTTGAGTAAAGGGCAAATTCTCTGATGGTTTATGAACTCAGTTTCTGAACCCAGGCCTGAAAAGAGAAAACAGTTACTAAAAGAGGCAAGAAAAAAAAAACAGTACAGTTTGTCTTTGGATCACAAGTTTAAAAAGAGAGGCCTGCCCTGAACTCAAGAGAAAGCTTCAAGTAACTCCATGATGAAAAGTAGGCTTGGGGCAGGGGCTTTCAATACACAGAAGACCGTGACTTGAGGGAAGGAGGCAGGCAGTCAGCTGACTGGTTGGCAGTGGGCTGAGCCCTGTGTACAGTCTGCTGTCTACAAGGCGCTGTGAGTGCTGAATTTGTGGCATGTGGGTTTCTACACTGTCCTCCAGCCTGTGTAGAATAATAAACACCCTCTATACCATGTTCACAAAAAGAACCATGCCTCAGTCCATTGTGCAAAATATGAAACACGTGTGCTGAGGGAGGGAAAGAACTAGAAGTATTATGCTGTTAAAAAGAGAAACAGGATCAAAAGTCTGTGAGGTTAGTATCTAATCATGTGAACTAGAAGTTGTCTGTTCTCCCCTGTAGTGTGCAGAGAATGTCTCACTCTAAAGATCAGTCTGAGAAAGGTTGGAGATGAGAAGTTTCTGATTGCACTGGTACTTCTTAATAACTGTGATTTAAATAGGACTGTGTATTTTTTTAATCAGTAGCACAGCACACAGGATGTCTGTCATTCTCTAAGCTGAACTCCTAATGTAAAACTACAGTCTATCACAGTCCCACACTGCAGAAGTGGGTCCTTTGGTGTTTAAAAAAAAAGAAAAAGAAGTAATCTGCATTGTGTCCAAGCCATGAAAAGGCAAAATATTCTCCACACTGAGCTGGAGGCCTCAGTGCAGCAATGTTTGCCGCCTTACCGCCCTGTAACAGAAAACTCAGGTCCCACGCTTATTCTCACCTCTGTTGCACTTCCTGGGTCAGAGGAGAAAGGGGGAAGGGTGCCCAGGAAGACACTGTCAGGAAGTGGTTTGTCTTTTTACTGTAATCTCTGCAAACGTGGTGTTCTCTTATTCTGTTATGTGCACAAGATATCTGACTGCTGTGTGGTGGTAATAATATGAGCAGATAGCAGTTCTGATTGTCAGCCATCTACACCTATTTTTGCATCCTGTGTCCAAGAAAAAACATCATTAGGGCAGATGCAAAATTAACAAGTTTTTCATAAATTACGTTTACAAATAAGAACAAGATAATTTCCCCTTTCATTACTTTGCAGCTAGTATCTTTGCACCACTTGCAGGTTACCACTACCTACTAAAATGAGCTGTTTTTGTTTTACGTGAGTGAAGAGTTTTGCTATATATAATTAATATTGTGCAGCCCTAAGCTGCACTGTGCACCGACATTGTGAGTTACACCGCCAACACAGAGACATCAACAAACTGGTCAAGAAGTTTGTAGCAGCTGAGCTTTGAGGTTACTGGCAGCCATAGAGATTAGCATACTTCCTTATTTCGCCGTTAATGGGATTGTGATATATGTACAATTGTTCCATGTGTTTCCTTAATCTATGTAGCATTTGTTTGAACAGAAGCAACTCAAAAACAATGCTTTGATGGCAGATGCCCCCATCATTGAGGTCATTGAGGATCTGATTAGTTATACAACACTAAATCACTTCCAAATAAATAAGTTGTGAGAATATATAGCTTAAAGCAAGAGTGCTGCTTAACTTTTAAAACTCAGATAAATAAATTGCACCTACAGCATTTTGCTGCCACAGCCTTATTTAGTCTGCTATTTCCACTGGCTAACTGTGGTTAATATCAGCTATTGCCAGCAAACATTAATATTTTTGGGCTGCATGCATGCGATGCATGCAAATTCAGTGTAAGTGTTTTTACCTCCGGTCTTTCATCTCTAGCTAAATATCAGCCCTCGTCACTGATGGAACACCAAGTTACTGATTCGAGTAGCAGCTGGTCTCCAGCAGTTTGTCCCCTGGGAGAGTCTGTCTGTGCTTGTGTCTGGAGCTGTGCGTAAAATGTTTGGACCACTTGCACGTGAAGCCACTTTCACTGCGGCTGCACCTGCCCCTGCAACTGGGCCTTGTTTGTTTACTTATTCTGCGACCGTTACTGCAAGCCTCATGCTTCACTACACAAGAAACAGCAGCTGTGTCATTTTAATTATTCTGAAGTCCAGTAGGAGGAGTTGTGTTATGCTGCAGCACTCTGTCTTGGTGATAATGATCAAAGATGAGTTAGATACTCGGTTACATGGAAAGAATTGTAAGACGCTGGAGGACTCTTCAACATCTGACGCAGGTCTTCTAAGGGTATCTGAGCTGCGTAGCAACAACTTGGTCTGTAGGGAGGCCACAGATTTCTGCTGCGCTCAATTGACGGCATGGTGGTCAGTATGTGGCAATTGTTAAGCCACATTGAAAATAGATTTTTTTTTAATATTTTATTCAGAAGCAAAAGAACCTTTCCCATGCATGAGCTGACCTAGAGCCAGTATGACATTGAAACTGAGACATCATAATGTAGGAGGAAATGTTATTCCTTTATGGAGCTTGCTTTTTGATGGAAATGAGAGCAAAATATTTCCCAACTAGTTTCCCTAATAGTAACAAGAATCTTAAGATACTTTTAGTTGATAGTATTGATGTAGAAGTAAAACTCACACATAGACAAACTGACATGACTCCTCCTCCACACACATGAACACAATGCAAGGTATTTCTTCCTCTAGCTGCAAAAGCCAATGGAAAATTTGCATCATATTACAAGACCTTGTAAAGAGATATACTGTCTGTAATGCGACTTAACTCTAGTACATGCTGGTGTTGGGTCAACTACACAATAGATATTGTCTTTTAAACATTTATGGCACTTGCCGCCCTCACATGTTTCGATGGCCCACTTTCAGATGAAAACTGAGGGCTATATCAATAGGTAGTGGGTTGGGATTTGTGTGGTAATGTGGCATAATATGTGAGTGGGACACCTCCTGAGTTAGCGAGGTAGGGCATGTCTTTTGTTCTCGTTGGGCTGAGGTGAGGTACGTCTCAGACAGGGATTATCCCAGGCTAAGTAGAGAATGCCCCTGGACTCAGTCATGCAGTCCCTGATCTATTGTGGGCACTAATCACAGGCTGTATTTGCATATAGCAAGCGTGTAAGCAAGATATGTTGATTGATTAGTGGAATAAAAGTAGGTTCACAGGATGTGTCTGTACAGCACAGTACTCAGATCTCAGGCCCTCCACTAATGACTCATTTCCTGACACTGGTTACTGATTGACATCATGTAAAAAGAGAGAAAAGGGCATAAAAGGGCATGATTTGGGTGAACCCATGTCAGACTATGCATTGCATATTGTGACCATACAGTCTGTTAACTTCACCTCAGGTTTCTCCAGCTTAAATGTGCGGGATGTCCTCTGACACAGGAAACCTTATGTGAACGTCAGTGGAAGAGAAGGGAGGAGGGAGGAGTGTGTGTGTATGTGTGTGTGTGTGTGTGTGTGTGTGTGGGGGGGCAGTTATAGTGAGTCAGAAAGCAGACTGTCCGACCCAGCATGTCACATCTGATGCTTCTCCACCTCCCTCTGTTCCCGCTCCATCTAACCAGCTTGCATGCCTCTGTCAGTGCCGACAGAGGAGCTCGTGCTCAGCACAGAGTGAACTTAATGACCCCAGCTCTACCGGCAAAAACATTGCACTCTGTCACCCTCCCCATCCTCAGTGCGAACTCTGTAACCTCCTCTCCTTGCTTTCTTTTTCAATAAAAATGTATCATTTACGCACAGCCTACTCCCTCCACTCTTAGGGTCAGGCTTCACAGGGCTTCTGTTTTTCTGTGGCTTGAAGGTAAAGTTTCTGTGTTCCAGTTTCTTCAAATGGGGACAGTCAACCAAAATAATAGTCAAAATGGTAATTGTGCTGGTTCTCTTTTGTATTTTATATCATCTTTTAAAGTATAATTCTTGTCTTGGTTATGCAGTTGCCTGAAAGTATTTATTGATTGTGACGTGTTTACTATTTGTTTGGCTATAGGTTTTTTAATGATTAATAACTAGTAATTCATATTATTCAATTAAATAATTTAGTAATACATCTAAATATAATAACATAGAATTATATCATAATAAAATGGCTGAATATAGTCATATTCTCGTTATTAATCAGCACTGAGTGCGTCTGCCAAAAGCGTCACACCAACATTTCACTGACTCTTGTTTTGAATGTGTCTTTACGTCCATGCCTTGTATATCCCTGTTGAATCTTGTGGTTGGAGACATCTGGTTTTACTAACTGCAGGGAGCTGCTTTTAGGTTCACATGGGTATTGACGGGAATTTCCCTCTACATCTTATGTTACTCTTTTGTGTTTCATTCATCCAAAGCAGCAATGAGTTGCATATTAGGGAGATTTTGTCTGGAGAGACCAGGCTGTACACTACGCCTGTGTCCTGTGTGGTCGTGTTTCTGTTTCTCAACCATCTTTGCTTTTCCTCCTGAGAGAATTGCTGCAGGAGGTACCTCTGCATCCTTTGAGTTTATAACATAGCATTAGAGAAAACGGATGAAAAATGAAGCAATCAAAAGTAATAGAGTGAATACTGAAGTTGACAGACCTGGACCCCGAGTTTCATATGAGACACAGACAAGATTGGAATTTTATGTGAGACTCTAACACTCTTAATGATCTTGAGCTCATTTTTTCTCGTTTTTTTGTTGTTTTTTTTTTTTAGTTTGGTGGAGCAGGACTGCTGTGGATGGAAATGTGAGATAGGGCTGTGCAGATAAAAGTTGCTGGAAATCACAGGAAACATATGAATATATCATGGTGTGAGGAGGGAATAGGACGAGCAACCTAGTAAGCGCCTTTCCAAAACATAGCTACAGTACAAGCTATAAAAGGATGATAAAAGATAAACAACATTAACATAAAACTTAAAATACTTACATGGAACCTGCTGCAGTAGCATGCATAGAAAGTCACATCCTATACTGTGAAACATGGGCAGGCTGGGACTGATAGAAAAAATTTACTTGGGTGGTGGTGTTTGTGTTTGGCAGGAAAAAAAAACCTCTTCAGTTATTTTGTTGTGCATCTATTAATCAGTTTGATGCCATTTCTTATTTCGTTTGTCATTCCATTCAGTACTCCGGCTGTTTTGACATCTGTACCAAATATTTATTTAGTGTGGAGTAAATGACACTGCTATCCATTGCTCACTCTTTCGTGCAAAAGTCAGCTGTGTGTTCTGCTGGAGAGCACGAGGAAGGAGTGGAAAAAGCTTGGTAGACATAATATTGTTAGCAGAGGATATGTACGTACGCATACTTCCTGTTCATCTGCTGGCTTTGACATCACACACAACTACCAGCCCCTTCACCAACCTGTGTGAGAAATGGCTAGCATTTCCCCTGGAAACCAAAACACCTACTAATTTATTTCCCATTGAAAAGCATGCAGGGATAACTCAGATTTCATTCATTTTGCATCAGAATATCTGCATTCATTTTCATAAACTTACCTACTAGATAACATACATATGATTAACTCTTTTCCAATCCAGAACTCCATCAGACACAACCTGTCTCTGCACAGCCGCTTTGTGCGCATACAGAATGAGGGAACGGGAAAAAGCTCCTGGTGGATGCTGAACCCAGAAGGAGGAAAGAATGGAAAGTCTCCTCGACGCAGAGCTGCCTCCATGGACAACAACAGTAAGGTTGCCAAGAGTAGAGGAAAGGCCACAAAAAAGAAGGTATGGTTCCATTCATGTGCACTATACTTAAATAGTACAATGTTATATCATGTTTTTGCCCCTGTATTTTGCGCATATGTTTTTCACAATTTTTCCAAACCAATATTCATTCAGTGTGTCTTAATGATGAGCATATTTTGCAGCAGCATGTGAGGTTTTTATTTTTTTTTCTCCATCCAGATGGCAGTACAAGAAGGGGTTGAAGGAGGAGCAAACAGCCCTGGATCCCAGTACTCTAACTGGCTGGGAAGTCCAAACTCCCACAGTAATGATGACTTTGAAGCCTGGAGTGCCTTTAGGGGGCGTACGAGCTCTGATGCCAGCACTCTGAGTGGTCATCATTCACCTTTTCCTTCTGAGCAGGATGACCTGGGGGATTCTGACAACCACATGTTGTATCCTGGAGCAGGAGCAACCAAGATAACCTCCACCCTGCCCAGTCTGTCAGAGGTCCCTGCATCAATGCGCCAACATGGCTCAGAGAACGTCATGGAGAGTCTGCTGGATAATCTTAACTTGCTGTCTCCTAAAACTCCCCAGGTGGTTTCTGACTCCTCAAGTTCTGCCCTCCTTCAGAATAGCCCCTATAGCTCCTCTGGCTTGAACCTGCATCCACAGCAGGACTATCGTAAGTGCATGTACAGCCAGATGAGGATGAACTCTCTCTCCCCTGCTCCCATGCCGACACTGGCAGACACCAAGGTAGGCTTTGGGGCTTATGAGAACCAGTATATCAGTCCTGCTGGTCTCCTCAAAGAGTTGCTGACCTCAGAAGCAGATGCTAGCAGGGAAATGATGCCCTCTAGGGACACAATGGTGTCTCATGTTGGGAGGGGTAGTTGCCTAATGCCCACCTACAGCAGCCAGAGCCATGTGGGAGGTCATAATGGAATAAAAATGATGACTCCTATTCTGAGTCACTCGGTTTCTTGTGTTAATCCACAAGCTATACATAGCAAGGATCCTTCAACCTCACGAGACTTGAACAGCTGTAACTTGATCCCTCTGACTGGTATGACTAGTCATTCAGGGGCCTCATCTCAAATGACCAGCCTGAGGACATGCATGCAGCTGCCCCAGAGACACCCAGCACACACTAATGATGTCTCAGCAAGCTACAGTAGCAGCAATGGCTACAGGGAACTTAACTCGGTTCACCCACACAGTCATCATCAGGAGCGGCTGCCCAGTGACCTTGACAACATGTCCATTGAGAGGTTTGAATGCGACATGGAGTCTGTCCTCCATGACACCCTCATGGATGATGGGGCATTGGACTTTAACTTTGACCCCACAGCTGGGCCTCATGGGTTTTCCCAGAGGGTGAAGACCACCACACACAGCTGGGTGTCAGGCTAGGACTCACAGACAGGTGAGAATGACAGTGAGTCCTGCAGTAAGTGTATATATAAAAACTATAACCAATAAAATGTCATTGGAATGTTTGTTTGATTATTTCTAATGTGCCTGCATATGATTTAAAAAATGTGTATCCTGAGTTGCAGTTCGTCTAACAGTCCATGTAATTAGTTTAAAAAAATGAAGAGAGATACACTGAATGAGAGATGAGTCTGCATTTATGAATAAGTTGTGTTTATAATTGCCTGTCAAGAACGAGAAATTTCTAGATAAATGTGTATTTTTGCTTATTCATGGCATACTACAATATATAGTACAATATAGTAGGTAAAAGAGTCAGTATCAGAGTGCCTGACAAAAAAGTAGCCAGTATTCCAATTCCTAAAACAATGTTAAGTATTGGATTAATATATGGCCAAACACAATATATGCATATTAATTTAAATATGTGTAAACCTTGATTTCCATACTGAGTTCATTAAGCAGTGGTTTTTAGTCTAATTCTTAACATTACATGTCTGGTTTGAAAATGACACTCATATTACATTTTCGTGGACTGAAAATCAAATCTGCCAAATCTGATGTTATATATAGCCTGCTTGGTGACAAGACTTTCATCCTTTAAGGGTTACACGTAAGAAGGTCTTTTAGCATCTAGCGGTAAATGGCAAATGCTTTCACAAGTGTTTACCTAGTGCGATCATTAGACTTAAATGATAGATAAACTAGTGAATCATCTGCATAGTGATACACAATGAATTATTATTCAAATGGTGAATTAAGATGACTCAGAGGAAACATACATTAATGAGATGACATGTCCAGGAATTGACTTGAAAGAACAGCACCAATAAATCCCCAAAATATTATGCTTCGCATACACACAGCTCAAATATTTATAGACTATGGTCATGGTACAGCCCAGTGAAATTCCAGCGCTAAAGTCAAACATCAACCAATGTGCCCACCATTAGATGTAATTAGAGCTGCAACACTGACTTAAATTAACTCATCAATCATATACTGTATGAAAATATTTATATTTTTATTATAATTGCAGCTATTGGATTCCTGCTTTGTACAGTTTTCTTGTATGCTTGTAAATTATGGGGGCCTATGCTGTATATACGATATTTTAATTCCAGGATATTCTTATGCTGTATATATTTTTCTAGATCAAACTAATATTGAAGAATGAAATTGCAGCTACCATAGAGATGCTGCCTTCTAAGAACAGTTCACTGAATGTCCATATCGGTCTTATTTAGTGTAGACACGAATGCTTCCTTAACATTTTTATGCAATGTTTAGTAGTTGTTTAAAAAAAGGTGTTTGGTAAAACCTTCAGTTCTTTTTCGACTCATTAATTGTATTATTTTAAATTGTATTATTTTAAATGTTGTCAGGATAAAGCCTTTGGAAGTCTTATAAAATACACACACACACATAAAAATTTCCCTTCTCACCCCTATGGGTGGTGTGTGTGTGTGTCTTCCTCAACTCAATCTCGGGTCCTCTACCAGAGGCCTGGGAGTTTGAGGGTTCTTCGCAGTATCTTAGCTGTGTGTGTATATATATATATATATTTGACAGAAATATATATATATCTGACAGAAAGTGATAAAAACAGCACTAATTTCAGTTCACTCACTTCTTTAGCCAAAGAGATATATATATATATATATACATATACATAAAGAGATATATATATATACATATACATAAAGAGATATATATATATATATATATATATATATATCTCTTTGGCTAAAGAAGTGAGTGAACTGAAATTAGTGCTGTTTTTATCACTTTCTGTCAAAGGACAGTTTGCAAAGTGTGGTTTAAGCTTTGTGATACACCGGGAGCAGAAGTAAATGGGGAAAGTGATGCTCAACTGTCAGCTAATGACTGATGTTCCTTGATGTTGACTAACACAGTACAGGGTTTACTTGCTGTTTACCTTCCAACAGCTACAGTTTTTATGCACCTGAGTTGTCTACAAAACACATTTCAAAGAATTCACGGTGCCTACTCGGTCTCATAGACATATTATTTTCTTTAGTAATACATTTTTGTATATGAAGGTTTTAAGTAACTTGTTAGGATGTTGTACTGAAATATTATGCCGTATGTATGACTGTAACAGAGATGGTTGTTTACATATTTCAGTTCAAGCTATATCCGTAAATATATGAACACTTATACCTCAGAATATTTTACCTCTCAAGTGTTGAAGGGATTTTTCCTGCCATTTTCCCCAGTTAGTGATGTATTGAAATGTCTTCATTTATACCCTCATAGTTTTTTACATATATCTTGTTTTCTTTTTTGTGTTTGATTAATGCTAAACCAGTTATATTTGATCGTATTTAGTGAGATGGATCATTCGTCTTAGTATATCTAATGGTTTTTTCGTGCTTGAGAATTATAGTACTAGTAGTAGCAGTAGTGGTATAGTAAATGTAATGTGACAGCACAGTGTATAATTTTAAATGAAAAATTAATTTCTGTGAACCCAAACATAACTTTTAAAAATGTGTATTCAGAAAAAAACTGGAATGGAATGACAGGAATCCAGGAAGAAATTTGTTGCTGCATGGGAGTATTGGTATTAAAACTAAATATTTGATAAGAGAATGTAATAATGGGTCTATAAAGTTAAACTGAAAATGGGATTAAACTTTAAAAATGTTTAAGTTATGCCGTTTTACACAAATGATGTCACAGACTTATGTACAGAAATTATTTTCAGGAAAAATGCAATGTTTTATTATGCCTTTTTTAAAAGCAATACAGTTTTTTATGTAAGCCATCAATGCATAAATCACCATGTCAATATGCAATTAAAGGAGGGAAAACAGCTTGGCATTTGTGTGTCTTTATCACAGCAGCATAACAGGCTGATACAGTGGCAAGTAATGTTACAAGTGCATTAATGGCACCGCTTCGTTTCTGTTGCTGTCCACTGTCATCAACCCTTACTCTCAGTCTGTCTTTTGGAAGATGTGTGCTGTGTTGCTTAGTGGTTTTTGGGAAGACCAAGATGATAAGTTTTAAAAATAACTACCTGACTTAGCGTAACTTCAAGTTAGAATGACAGGAAATCAAGAGAGAGAAGAGAAAGAAAAGAGAAGAGAAATCATATTTCTTCTATATTCTCTTCATTGGCCCCTGGTCATATCCAGAATAGAATTTAAAATCCTTTTCCTCACATACAAATCCCTTCATGAGCCGGCTCCTTCATACCCTAAAGACCTCATAGTACCACATCATCCCAATAGAGCACTTCGCTCTCAGAGTGCAGGTCTGCTTGTGGTTCCCAGAGTTTCCAAAAGTAGAATGGTTTTGGTTTTTGGTGTTTATTTGTTGTTTAGTTTTGCTGTTCTTTTCTCTCTCCTCTATCCACTCACTCCAACCAGTTTAGGCAGATGGCTACACAGACTGAGCCCCATTCTACTGGAGGTGTCTTCCATTAAAGGGAGTTTTTCTTCTAACAGTCGCCTAGTGCTTGCTCACAAGGTATTTGTTGGGTTTCCATGTAAAAAAACTTAAACTGTTTTTTATTGTTACTTATTTGCCAATTTACAAATAAAGCACTGAGGCTGGCTGTGAGGAATGAGGCTCACTGCAGGATGGACATCCACTATTAAGCACAGGTGGAGCCCACACACTCTCATCCAGATCCCCAACAGCCATGACAGGTCAATAATGGCGTGTAAAATGATAAAAGAATAGAAACAATCTGGTTAAATATGAATCTTGTACATGAAACATAACAAGAGTTCAGCTGTTCTTAAATAAACTTCAGAAAACATCCCCCTAAAGTGTGAGACAGGCCCTGAATGAGTCACCAGTGCAGATATCTTAAATCATATCACCATCAGTGATAAACCTGTTACTTTTTTTACAGTAGTTCAGTTCTGGCTCATTTAGACTGTTGACTTCATCAGTGTTAATTCCATGACCCAGCAAGCACAATTTACTTTCACAGCTTATATAAAGGTTTGTCTGCGCAAGTCTTTCTTAAAAACTAACCGTTGTCATGCCGTTGTTATCACAAATAACATCTGAACATGTACTCGTGAGAAGTGCAATAAATGAATGAGCTGTATTGTTGTTGATTCACATTATATTAGCTCATAATCACATATTTTCTGTCTTTTACTTTCCAGGTTATCAGCCCAAGGCAGATCCCCAGTTAAAAGTTCTCCATGACTTTTGATCATTATCTGAACACATTTTGTTCCTTCCAACTATGACTCAGTCTCTACAGTTTCTCAGCTAACTGGCCCTGAATAAGTTGTGACCTGGGTTCCTGCACTGAGGCTTTAACAGAAGGTATGTGGTGCTGGGGAGGAACATATACTGTAAATGGAGACCTTAGTTTGAACAGGTTGAGCCTCTTAAGGCCTCAGTATGTTTCAAACAAACAAGGTCATACAACATGTTGTCTTAAGGTGCTTCTGCTCATTGCAAATGACCAGATTTCTCTCCCTGTTGCAGTTTTAATATCTGCTCTTCATAAATAGCCAGTTGGGTCAGTTGTTGTTTCTTTATTTTCCACCTCTACATGAACATAATGAAAATACAGCATCAAATATTGATTACGATTTATGCAAGTCGTGTTGTAGATTTCATGATTTATAAAATACAAGCGTAAAATAGCTGCCTGTGGTGCAAACACGTTGCATTTGATGTGTTTCCATGTGATGCTGTTTTTGTGTGGAAAATCTCCTTAAATTAGTGACTCCCCCTAAACAAAGCTATAAACAAAGAAAATAATGGGACTTTCAAGGTGGAATCGCAAGATGGCATAGCCCTTCAGATCAATAGTTTTGAAAACTAAACTAGTTTTCTTGGAGTTCACATCTACACTATAAAATGTAGCTGCTGGCTAAGCCAAGCGTTTGAAACATGAACAGCCTGCAACCCATGACAACCCACAGTTTGAGAATTACTTCCAGGAAACAGCAAAAACATAAAAACATTATAAAATATAAATAAATCGAATAAACTGTTTCTGTGCTATTATACAAAACCAGTTTGGTTAATAGATTTTACCGTTTGTAGGAAATATCCATTATCCAAACAGCCAAGAAAATGAATTTGAAATTGTTAATAAAACATCAAAGGGAAAAAGACAGAAAGCTGGTTGTTTTAGTGTCTCAGGGTTTCTTCCTACTACGGGTTCAGTCAAGCATGACAGACTTGCTCTCAGTGATAGCAGGTTCATTTCCTGTATGAAAACAAGCCACAATAGTCAGTCTCTTGTATATAGAAACATTTCTAATCAGTTTAATTGCAATATAACAATCCTAATTACTTAGATAACTAATAGGAAACAAGACATTAATATTCACTTTAATTACTCAACAATATTTGCACATTTTTTGTCAGTTAAGATTTTTTTTCTTTATCAGTACTGACAGCTAATTTCAGTCCTCCCAGCAGCATATCTCAAAGGTGTCATTTAAAGGTATGTACTGTACGCTTCTTAAATTACTCATTTGCTTCTAAAATTTTTTTTTTTTTTTTTTTTTTACATTAACACACTGTCAGCCATCTTCACAGCCACCCACACCTCTGTGGGTGGTGGGTGGCTGAGTGAGGGTTTCCACTGCCACCTGTTCTTTTTAAATGGAGCATGTCTTATCAGTCTCTTTGGTTACAAAACACACTGAAATATCCATATGACCTAACTTTGACCTAGCTAAGTTGTTAAATGTTTTGGGAAATATGTTTCCCTGCCAATAGTTACTGTGTGTTCAGATGAAATACAAGGGAAAATACAGAGCCAGTGGATTTGGATACAAAACTACTGTGCTCTCATAAAGCTATATAATTAATAAAGTAGTAGTTATTAATGATGTTATTATAATGAAAAGTACATACTCCTGATCAAATATTGACCATTTTTTTGGACCATATAAGTGAACATGGAGAATATGTGTCTGCCATCTGCAATTACTAAAGATATTAGTGAATTAAATCGCCTGATCGCCTTCCCAGTTAAAAACAAATAAAAAAAAACTTTTCTGCAAACTTATTCAAATCTTTTAAAAGTTGTGACAGGGGTAGCTTAGCTTAGCATAAACACTGGAAGTGGGTGGGAAACTGCTAGCCTAGCTCCTAGTCCCCATAAAGCCTGTCATATTTACATTTTTACTAGATAAGATAAAATGTGTTAATTTGTCAGCTTTTACCTGAGATTGGCTAAAGTAAACTAAGCAACATCTGTTGTTGCTTTTCTAAGAAGAAAATGCAGATGTGTTTCTTTAGAATAGGTCTTCTAACTTTGATTGCTACCCTCTGTTCAGAACGGGTTTTAAAAAGCACTGCTCAGTAAAAGTCAATATTCATAACATATATTAACATGTATTAATAAATGTGTTACATCTACTTCACTCTATTTGCATAATATTGTGCATTGCATTAATTGTCTGTAAAACTGGTGACTTTTAATTGAAATCAATACCACTCTTGTACCTATTTTATGTTGACCTGAACTACATTATTGTCCTCAAGTTTAAAACCTTGATGTAAAACGTTGAGATTTTGAATAGAGATTTAATCTGCATGAATTATGGCCTGTGGCTGTATGGCAACAATATTTTATAAATCATTAGGGAATTGTTAAAAAAATGTGAAATATGAAACATTTGTCTTTGTGACTCTAAATGTAAATCATTCAGCAGTAATACACATCATATGATTGGTTCAAAGTTGTTTTGCTGTGTTTCCACTTTTGGTTAATGCACCTAATTGACTCATAGAAAAACCAACAAAACTGTATTAATATCAGCATGGAGTGGAAGATAACTGCTTGTATAAATAAGGTGGATCTTTTGCAATAGTTTCTCCCAGGGGGAGCCGGTGGTCAGGACGGACTGCACAGCAAGCGGGGGCCAGACTAATTTATCAGTATGGCCCAGGCACAAAGCCAGAAAATTAGGTGGTTTGGGCCATTGGAGCTTTGCTAATATAAAACACAATATGCACATGCACACCCAGTGTCAGAGATGCAGAGCATCTCTGGATCTCTCACAGGGAGACCAGGATGAAGATTAATTCATGATGAGATTAACCTCGCAGCAGCCTGCTGCTCTGTCCCATCACATGATGCTTAAACAGGAAACAGAGGAAATCAGGTTGGTCATATGGATGCAAGAAATTCTGGTTACCTGCAACTCAGGGTTACTGAGTCAGGACAGAATCACATGGTTGCAACTGCTCCAAAACTGTTCATGTGGTAGGAAGCTACTGAATGTTTAATTTAGATTTCAGCCACAAGCAGAAAGAATATATACAGAGAGGACAGACTTAGACAAGAAGATGGTTGATGGCAGATGAGATTCTTTTTGTTGGAGAACTCCAGAAGTTAAAGTTTGGTAATTCACAAGATGTTTATACTTCTTTCTGCTCCTTTTCATTCATAACATTTATTTTCTCTCTATTTGTTCATATATATTGTATTGCTTATTAAATGAATGAAACAAATTATAAAATGAAATGGATTAAAATAACAGTGTGAATGTTCGACCACAGGGCCTTCCTGTGTGCTGTTTGCATGTTCTCCCCATGTCTGTGTGTCTGTGTGGGGTTTCTCCAGGTACGCCAGCTTCCTCCCACAGTCCATGCAGTTTGGCGTCAGGTTAACTGGACTCTAAATGGTCTCTAGGTGTGAATGTGAGCATTTGTGTCCATGTCTCAGCCCTGTGACAGACTGGAGACATGTTCGGGTTGTACGCTGCCTCTCACTTGTTGTCAGCTGTAAAAGTGTGTAAAAACTGACCTTTTGTTAAAGAGGTGTGAAATGTCAGCTACCTTCACATCCACGGAAGGCATTATGGGGTATTTCTCAAATGTGTATGGGGTAAGTAGTAATCTCAGTTATTGCAATTTATACTTAATACTGTTTAGCAGTTTAGCATTAGCAAACTGCAGGAAGGGCACACAGTCTGTATTGAATGGGGTTTTTGTAGGTAAAGGAAAGTAAAGTAAAGGTTATTTGTGATGACAGGAAGACATGACTTTTTTTTTGTTCCTTTGTACTGAGAGCCCATGTCATTTCCACACAGAAAATATTTCCCCTGGTTTCTCTGAACCCCTTATTATCACAGGAAGTGACTTCAGCTTCAGTTTTTGCTATTGTTCACGTGTTTGCTGTGAGTGACATCGTTTTGGTTTTGCAGTGCAGTTTACAGACAGCATAGAGACAGACTGCATTTCAATGCTTCAGTGCAAGAGTCCATCTAAGATTTCACTTGGCATGCATGATGAGTTCTCCAAAAATTACAGCCTACATCTCTCACATTAAAGTTAAAAATGCAGAACTTCTGCAATATTACTTAGATTTGATGAAGAGTTCCCCCTGCAGGACAAAAACTGGAAGCACCACCACAAACCTGACAGACACTGCGACTCAAGTGCTTTAATGACATCTAGTGGAAGAGGGAGGCATGTGCAAGGTATCCACATTAAACTGATTTTGCTATTGTTAGGTGGGGTCTGTTGGACTGGATTTTATGCAGGCATGCACTGGGCAAATAGTAGTTTTAAGACTGAGTGACAACTGTTTGTTTGTAAATGTGTGACACTCCTTTCAATTTTTTTACACACTTCACAAATTTGACAATATTTTCTTTATTTAAAATATACTTCTAAGTTTTGATTTTATTGAATAATTGAAGTAGCAGCACAGGTGCATTTCATAGATATGTAGAGAGAAAACAGGAAAAAATTAATTGTGCATAAAGTTTATTTGTTACTATAATTCTGATATAGCGTTCAGCACACTGTTTGAGGTACAGAAAGTAAATAACAAACTGATTTGCCTATTTGGAAAATAGAAGAACACCTTTATTTCAAGTACTATTTTCCAAACAATATCAAGAAGTAAAGCACCAAAAAATTGATGAGGGCGAAAATTTTTGACATTGAAGTAAAAAAATTTGGAAGTTGAAGTATGTAAGCAGCACAAAGAGCTTAGAGGCTCTAAATATGTGTGAAAGCGTCTACACTGTAAACATAAAATGCTAAAATTGAAGCAGCTTTGAAACATAAAGTTTCTATTGTGTTTATTACGACACACTATGAACATTAACACGTGCGTACTTAACACCTAATTTAAACATCATAGTGACTATTTCCTGTGTGCAACAATCATCTCTTCTCATCACCGTACTATTTCGCATTGCCTGTCCATTATTTATTACTAGTTATTGCAGAAGAAAAACATTACTCATTCAGCTGCAGGCTGTAGACCTAAAGCGTCCACCTCATCCACATAACTAAACAGATTTTGCAAATCTTTGCATTCAACAGTCACACCTTTTACATGCCTTTTTGGGCTGATTAGCATTGAACACTGAGTGATTCCCCCTCTCCCCCAATCATGTTACATATTTGTCTTTTTGCTGTTCAAAGGAAAATAACTATTATATTGCACTCTGATATATTTTTTTGCTTTGCTATAATCAGGTGAACCTAAGATGGTATCCAGTGTACAGTTACTGTTTTAATTCAGTTTAAAGGTACTGAGATCATTTGAGATGTACTCTACTGGCAGGAAAGGCAGTGTTTGACCAGCTATACATTACTGTTATTCATGTAAATGAATGACTGGTGTGGCTGTAACGAAATCCAAATTAAGAAAAGCATACAATGCTGAAAAGTTTTAATACAAAACCACAGAAATAATTTTTATATGGAAAAAGTGAGTTTATTGATAGGGCCCATAAGTATCATGGGAGACCTAATCTAGGCAATTATTTTAAAAACTGTCAGTAATCTACTCTATTATAATAGAAAATGAATACTGTTGCTTTTGTTTGCACTGCCTTTGATTTGTTATCCTCAAGATTTCCTTTCCCCTTTGATAGCAAAGCGTTCAGTGTACAGTGGTGACCATAAGGTCTATTACATAAAATCCACCAGCCTTCAGTCGTCAAGCCAAAGTGTCTCAAAACTCATGTGAAAATGTCCAGTTTCACGCCTGAGTTTATGGACTCAGGAGACCAACAGCCACAGGAAGTGACATCACCAGCGACAAAAGCCAGGGTGCAGACCTGAACATTACACTTATTGCAGAGCAGATTGGAAGGATTCCTGCAACAGAGCAGAAGGTGAGTTTAAGGCGGGGGTGTAGTGGCATTTGGGGAAAACACATAAGAAGCTGAAGTAAACTCTACTCACTGTGATGCACAGCCATACTATTCTCCTTCCAGCTGCTGCCTTGGTAAACCCTGCAGGTGTATGTGTAAGGCTTCTCATCAGCCATCGGGGCCCAGGTGAGGCGGCACAGAGTGGGAGAGACCAGGCTGACGTTGCTCCTCCTGCGATCCTCAGTGGACACGTAGATGACAGCGTTGGGGTAGGTGCTGCCCACCAGCCGGCTGTCCTGCCGATACTCACAGTAAGGCCCGGGTACCTCATAGGTGGGAGGGAACTCACAGTCCACCCTGACATTTCGCTCCAGGTAAGTTAGACATGGAAACATCTGAGGTCCACGCGGAGTGAAGAAAAATGCTGACACAGAGTTCCCTGGAAGAGAGATAATTAAGATGTGAAAGCTGTAATATGGGAGACGATTCACTTTGTTGCAGGACAGTGATCCCAAACATAAAGCCAAAACTACACGAACATTTCCGTTAGGAGAGACTCTATGGCAGCAAATTCAAACAATTATTAAAACTCAATATATATATATTATATGTTATTTGAGTCTTTGCAGATATTTAAACCCACAGTCTCACCTCCTTGTCATGTCCCACTCACAGGCTATTATCAATTATAACTTAGCCTAATAAAGCACTAGTATAATAAACTAACTTGTAAATCGACGTTTGATTTACATAACTCAATGAAACTCTACTGATGTATAGTGCAATGACATCTTTGCTCTGGCGTTACTATAAGTTTACATTTCTTTTTAAAGTGAAAATTCTCTGCGGTCTGGAGACAATTTAACACTGATGATCCAGAAGCAAATAATAATAATAATAATAATGAAGAAGAAGAAGAGGAATTACACAGCCTACTGTGAGGTTGAGTCTGGTGAGTTATCATTATCCTGGCAAAGAGGAGACAGGCCGTGGCGAACAGCTGCAGCTCCATGGCGATTGGTATCAGTCCGGTCAGATCAGTCACCTTCACTCCACGTTACTGCCTGGCAGTGATCAACATGGGACATCATGAGAAAGTTGAACATGCAGCCATCAGTGAACACCATCAGTGATTAAAGCAGAAAACCGCTGGCCCCGCACCTACAAGCGCAAACTGCACTGGGTTATGTGGCATTGCATCACAACATACAGCTTGTGTAGGCTTTGCACTAGCTCAATAACGGGCCTGAATATGCAGCACTGTCTGCAGCCCAAATGCAGGCAAGACTACGCCCATGCAGTGTCTTCTCACTGCAGCAAAGCTCTGAGCCTTCCTTCACTGTATATGCGCACATCGTGTCCTTGTCACTGGTCAAAGAGTGGGACAGACATGCAGATGTTTCTGACACATGCAGAAAGAAAATCCTCCAATTTAGTTTTATTTATATTGCATTTAACGCTTAAATCTCAGCACTCATCAAAAACAGCAACAAACATAATTAAACCGGGTGAAATGGGTAAGACAGAAGCTGAAAATGTGTCTAACCCTTATGTTTTCCTCAGCAGATGAGACAGACGGTCTGACCTGATATTTGGTCCCAGGAACAACGCGGTCATGCCATCCGTCAGTAACGTTTGCGCGGCCACAGCAGTCGACAGTTTATGTGAAGTTTACATCAATTGCATTAAAATTAAATTTAAACACTATTCCTATATCCGCTTTTACTTTGAAATCCGGATGTACCTCTTCCTTTGTGTTGAGTAGGCTACACCAAAAAGCTGAAGCTCACTAAAGCTCTTCATAATTCACAACATAATTAATAAATTAACTTATGTAAAATGCTGTTTAATGTACCGTTTGTCGGATGGACATAAGGACGAGGTGTGAGCTTTACCGTAATTATGCAATTACCGTAAACTTCAAATCAACTGCGCACTTTAATTATAGTGACGGTATACAAGTAATAAAAAATAAGTTTCTCCTCTTTTTTTTTAATTTTTTTTTTAATAATAAACTACTCATTAACTTTGTTTCCAGAAACATCAGGCAGATGTAACTGGTTTCTTAACATAAAAGGCAGTATTATGTTATTATCTGATCTATGATTACAGTCTGAAAAAAAATAATTAAAATGCTTTTATTTAAACAGAGTAACAAAGTAAATACAACAAATGAAGTGTACACCATACAGTGAGTTAATGTATCCAACTGGATCTGCCTGCAGTTCAAAACCAGTTCAGCTAAGACATTGCAAATGAAATATCTTGACACTGTATCATTGGGTGATTATTATTTAGCAGCACAGGTACAGGCACAGGTTACTTTAAAAGTAAAAACTCCATATTTGTCACATATACAGGGCCTGTCTATTTTTATATAAGTGTGATTTAACAATACTCTGGTTTCCTCCCACAGTCCAAAAACATGCATGTCAGGTTGATTGGTGACTTTAAATTGCCTGTAGGAGTGAGTGTGAGTATGAGTGTGTGAGGTTGTCTGTCTTTGTGTGTCTATATGTGGCACTGCAATGGACTGGTCACCTGTCCAGGGTGTACCCCTGCCTTCCACCCGAGAGAGAGCTGGGATAGGCTTCAGCAGATCCCCGTGACCCTGATCCAGGAAAAGCGGGTATAGAAAATGGATGGATGGATGGATGGATGGATGATTTAACAATGACAGTGTCTATACAGTGTCAGAGAATATGCATGGCAGGTTTATCATGACATGTTTATGACAGTCATGACACAGTAAAAGTAATGCAGTTACCCCAGCACAGGTCACAGTATTTCTTTAAGCGAAAGATAAGCACTAGAAAATAAACGTGCAAACATGGAAACTGTACAGTTTATTTGTGGTTCTTGAGAGGAAAGTATCAGAAGAGTGTATAATCCACAGTTTTAAAAGGTAGTGCAGTTTGATAGTAGTTCAATATCATACAGTACCCATAATACATACTAGAGTAATAGAGTAGACCAGAGTACTGCAGTGTATCAGCAGCAGCATCCAGCAGAGGAACAGTGGGGATCACTACAAATGTTTTATCTATTTTTGATGGTCAAAAGGGAAGAGACACGCATTTATAATAAGTTTATGATCCAAAATAAAATGACAGATATCCTCTGCTTTCATTCGCAGTTTGTGTCTTACAGAAACCTCTGCAACACTTCTGCCTGTGTCCTGGGAGACTGCTTCATTATGGCACTTCGGAAACTGTCTAGCAAGGACCTTCACAAAATGGATGAGCAGGGTGAGGAGGATACAGAGGATGCAGTGGTTACAGTGAGAGGATACTGTGGGTTTAATTCCAGTGGATTTGAGAACATGAAAATCTAATTGTTCCCAGTGTTTTAGGTGACGTCGTTTACATCGCCTTAGCAGGTACAGATTTCATGTCCCATTATGTATTTGTTAAACTATATAGTGCTATTGTTGTGGCTGTGTATATGTTTGTTGAAGCTAGGCAATAAAGGGGCCTGATCTAGTCACCCGCATGCCAAACCTAATAACCCACCAGACCACTAACTCACTTGCTGATACTGGTGACGCTGCACTACTGTAAATATACAACTTCTGGATGGATTGCCATTAAAGTTGGCTAATGTCATAACATTGGTGATATTCTATATTATTCTACATGATCATGTCTTTGGTTTAGAGTTGCAATGATCAAAGGATTAATGGATTACTCTACAATTTTGGTAATTGTCAAAAATCTGACACATATTCTCTGATTGCACCTTTTACAATTTCTTGATTTTATGTCATTAACCCAGAAGAACCTAATGCAACAACGGCATCAGAAACACCGCAGTTTTTTAAAATAATATCACGGGTACCCAAATTCACCACAGTGTCACATGACTGCACCAGGATGTTCAGTAGATGTCACTGAGGGACTTCATTAAGGTAAGGTCAAGGAGAATGCTGTAAAAAGAAACCTTCCACTACAGCATTTGTGAAAGCTCTGCTACCACGGGTTCTTATGTGTTAAAAGCTGGATATCTTTGGGTTCTGATGTGGGACAAGCGGTCTGTGTATTGTCATGCAAGCTCATATACTCTGGTAAAACAGAGGGTAAAAATCTGTGAAAAAAAAAAAATCTTCATAATATACTGAGAAATGTCCCCAGAGTCCACTGGAGCAGCATTTTATCCCACCTTCTTTCTCCCCCTCCCTCTCTCTTGTCCCACTCCCTCCCTCTTCTATGTTTCTTCTATAAGCCGACCTCTACTGTATCTACCCCTGGCATCACACTGCAGAGCACTGAGGAAAGCTCAAACTGCATCAGACGAGGTGAGACTGATTCATATACTAATATATTCTAAGTCTGAGATAAGATAAAATATGGAATCGTGTCATACAGAACTGTTATCCTTCTGTCTCTCATTGAGAATGAAATGTTAGGTTAAACACAGGAATCAGCATTAAAGCGAATATTTAAATGAAGATGTGGGGATTCACTCAAACAAACAATAGCTTAACTGCTTTATGATTTTTTTATCATTTTAATTACAAGAAAGAAAATGCATATTCTCTAGAGAGGTTATGCACAGAAATGCGTCAGTGTTGGCACTTGACCAGCGAAGTTTGCAGTTCATCTCTTTGCAGTGCAAACAGTGAGGCAATATTGTACTAAGTTGGTCAGCAATACAATACCATGAGTTTTCCACACTAACCTCCGTGGGTTCAAATTTACAATGCAGAAATGTAGTATGTCCCTGAAATCTGACCCCACTCTTTATAGCATAGTCAGCTTTATTTGTTTGGGACCTCGATAATGTAACGACATGAAAGTAAAATAACTAGGCTGCCTGTTTGGTTCTGCTGTATAGTAATTGCCTGGAGTGAGTTTGTGCTGACTGGTTTTTCCAATTTCTTTTTTTTTTTAGGAAAGTTATGAGAATGTTCTTTCTTATCACAATTTTACTCTTTGGTAAGATTATTTATGGTTCACATAATGTTTATAATACATTTTTCTAATGTTTGCTTGTTTTGTTCCTTCACTGTGAATGTTTTTTTTTTCTCATCTGAGAAGTGAGTTTCTGGTATCAGTGAGCATGCATAAAATTTCTAAATGTGTGTGTTTTAATGGGTTTGGATGACATCTGATCATGCACACAGGCTTTGCGTCAGCTCAGAAGGTGATACAGTTGACCTACTGCTCCATAGATGAGCACCATCTCAGAATGGATTGCAAATATTCACTTTCCGCTGAGTCACCAGAGGCATTTTGCAAATACACAATGGGTGAAAAAGTCCTTGACACCACTGATCCAGATGAAGAGCAACCTCCCTCACTCAAGGCTCGTGCCAAAGTACGTATCTTTCCAGGCAACATCTGTCGACTGCTGTATAAAAACCTGCCCAATGGCAAAACCAACTTCACCTGCAACATCAAACAGGCTGAATTAGGCCCGGCATTGAAAACCTCAACAGTTGAGAAAAGTAAGTTTGTGCTTCTGGTCATTGTTTACCACAGGTATACTTACATTACATTACATTATACATACTTACAGGATTACTATTGCAACAACACATCATCAGTAGGGTAAAACTAACCTGTCTCAGGACGGTCTAAACCCAGCTTATTACTTTACATGCAAAAAGAAAACATGGGAGTGGCTACTGGACAAAATGCTCCGCCTCCTGAACTTGCATTATATTTTCTTATTGCAGAGCTCCTCCTCCCCTGCTCAGCATGGAGTGTCCTATTACAAAGCTGCAGTGGCCTACTGCTGACCTTGATGACACTTGGCATGCTACTGGAAAATCACTGGCTGTGAACTGCTGCATAAATTAACACTGCACCCATAATCATCTGGTTACTGCTACTGGACTCTCCACGAGTTGTGTACATGCGTAAACTACAATGAGTTGAAGTGAAAGTATGTACAGTATATACTGTATTTGAGAAGTCACAGGTTGCAAACTCTGCATCAATACTAAGCACATGTACTACTGCATATTCTTTATACTCTGCAGTACTCTCACATATAATCAGCTGTTGAAAAGTTTGCACAAATCTGTCCATATTCAATTTTGACAGACTTGTTGATGAGTAAAAAGCATGAATGCGACTTCATTAAAAATTTAAAGTCTATATTCTGCAATATTTAATATCTTAATATTCAATACTTTACTGAAAAGCTATCAGCGAAGACAGGAAATAGGACACACCCTAAAAAGACATGAAAATGGCCTTTTCTATAGAATATAGCAAGTGAAATTTCCTCAGCTGAACATTGATGCAACACTCTGCAATGTGACATTAATGGAAGAGAACTGACTGAAATCTCTCCCCTGTGTCTTGTCTTGCCAAATGATGAGGGCAGACAGAGGCGACCTTGTGGCACACAGGTCTACTGGCAGAAGCTGTAGGATCAAGACAGGGCTGCACAGACGGCTTTGGTAGTATTTAATCTAATAATACCCACAGAAATTGATTGACTACTGATGCATGTATAGGTACTTATGTCTCTACTCAATAATGTTCTGAGAAGGTGATACATTTTAAATCACTCAAAGATTTGAAAGAACCTAAAACAATATAAAAGTGTTTTTATTTTGCTTTTCACTTGTGCCTGACACACATGATCTATGTTCAGCTGAGGCTTGTTGTCATAAATATGCAGTATGCCTCTGAGGGCTATAAGGCAGCTCCACATTGATGGGATGATATGAACAATATATTTATGGTACAATCTTTTCTCTGATTATGTAAGATGGTATGTAGCCAAAGCACAATTATTTAAATGCACTGAAAAGCACTGCCGTACTATGCATTGTATAATGATAGTAAACTGAACTGAGTGTTAAGGTAGTTTTTGTTGAGTACTTGGCACCTGGCTCTGGATAAAAGCATCAAAACGTTAAATGTAATGTACACTACCAGTTTGGAATGAAATAAATGAGAAAGTGTGTCCAAACTTTTGACTTTTTGTGTACATGTTAAGTGAATGTGTTTATGCCTGAAATCCCACATGCATGTGTTGCATGTCATACTATTATGCTGAAAGTGCAGTTGATCTCCTGTAGAGGGTAACACTGAGTCAAGTCAGTCAGTACTATAAAGTGCTGAAAAAAGAAAAATCATTGCAGGGATGAGAATATCCATCCATCCATCCATCCATCCATCCATCCATCCATCCATCCATCCATCCATCCATCCATCCATCATCTATACCTGCTTATTCCTATTTAGGGTCACAGGGATCTGCTGGAGCCTATCCCAGCTCTCTTTGGGTGAAAGGCAGGGGTACACCCTAGACAGTTCGGGATAAGAATTTTAAAAAGTAAAAATATGTAAATGTTGTTGGGGCAAACGATTTAGGTAGCACAGAGTTTTGAAACACTTATGGCTAAAACATGTATTTTTATTCTTAAAATATCTTGAAAACAGCTGAATTTATGGCTTTTCCTCATTAATGAGAACTGTAATACCACCCCTTTCATAAGACTGTTTGGCCTAATGCAGAACAAAGATTTGGTCCATTAAGTGTCTTATGAAGGTCTTGACAAACAAGAAGGAAAATGATGCTGTCATTTTCTGCAAAACCTGTAATTTACTTAAAACTAATAAAGAGTGCCTAATCAGTATGCATGTTATTAAAGTATTTTCATTACTGATATATAGAAATGCATTTACCAGACACACTGGCTCCCATAGCTACAGCATTACCAGTATTATGCAGATAATCAATTAAAATATCAAAAATGTCAGGGCTCAGTTCACCAAACTGAGGAAAACATTTTAAAGTTAAAGTTACACTTTCCTCACACTTGAGTCATCATGTCTGCTCTACTGCATGTACTGCTGTTTAGTTCTGAGAAAACTAATACGTGTGTGTTATATTGCATTTCATAGGGCTGAGTCATGCACCTGGCACTATAGTTTCACTCTGACAATCTTTTTTCACCATCATGAAGATAGATAGATAGATAGATAGATAGATAGATAGATAGAGAGATAGATAGATAGATAGAGAGATAGATAGAGAGAGAGAGAGAGAGAGAGAGAGAGAGAGAGATAGATAGATAGATAGATAGATAGATAGATAGATAGATTGATTGATTGATTGATTGATTGATAGATAGATAGATAGATAGATAGATAGATAGATAGATAGATAGATAGATAGATAGATGAAGAAGGGAGGTAACATAATACAGCTGATACTCATCCAGCATTCACTGTTTGTGTACTAGTGTAAACTGTCTGCAGATCCACTGACACCAGGTTTGCTGAACCTTTGTTATGAAACATTTCGCTTTGTGTTTTTGCACTCTTTCCCATTTTTGTTGTTGTGTTCCTCTGCACTGCTTTAATAAACACGAGTGAAATGGGAGCTTAAAGACAATGTGAAAGGAAGCGGTGCATGGGCTGAATAAATAATGCTGAGCCAGCAGCTTTCCGCTGGTTTCTCTCCGTGTTTTCCAGTCAGTCCGGTCAAACCGGGTTCTCTGTTCTGGCGTCGCTTGCTCACCTGAAAAAATATCCCATAACCGGAAGTTACCGAGCTCGTTGGCACCTGGGCGGACTCTTTAGGTGAGTACAGACACTAGTGAGGGTGGAAACGTCGATACAGGGAAGTGAGAGTTTAAAAACAGTGGTAAACTAGGTGTTTTTTTTGGACCCCGGGCAGATTGGTGTGCGTGTCGTCGCGGACTGAACCTTGGCCGACATGTTTGTGAGCACCTTGGCTTTGTTCTTCTTCACAGCGACAGGTGAGACACTTTGGGAATACGTGTTTTAGTCTGAGAGCAGTCGACGCCAAAGCCTTTGCTGCAGTTGAACCCAACAACAACAACAACAACAACAGTTTTAATAGCTTTTTAGCCCCTGAATACCAGATGAACTGTTGCTACTGCGCTTTTCTCTGAGTGAGCCTGGGGCCTGGGGCCTGGGGCTGTGCTCCTCAGCAAAATGTCTCTGTTGTCCTGCTGGTGACAATGTGAAGTAGGTATCTGTGAGGATAGAATAAGATTCTTGAATGTAATCTATAAGTCGCAGGGTATTTCTAACTTTAACAATGTAATGCAGCGGCAGATAAGGCCGATCTACACCCTAAGAGGAGGAGGGGGAGGAGCAGCTGCTAAATCAACAAACATATGTAGGAAGGTAGACTTGTTTTTCTCCTGGTTTACCACCACAATTGAATTCTGATTGTCAGAAGAATGCTCTACAAATACAGCCCATGTATCAGAGGCCTGTTTGTTTTGTTCCTGCAGTGATCCATTAACTTTATTCATCCCCACATTCAGGTGCCACAGCTGTAATATGTATAATATAATATTATGTGATAACGTTGTACAAGCATATGAGAGTAAGGTGAGTGAGTTGTCAGATGGAGTCATTCTGCAACCAAACATGAATACAGAGGCAAACAGTGAGAGGTTCAGTGACTGTGTGTTGATCCTTCACACACTGGGAACACTGGAAACCATCCAGAGTTACAAGAGAGTCAGGAATGAGTTCATTCATCCATGTTTCCTTTAAGCATTAGAGTTTGATGACAGTCCTATCATTAGACGTACTCATGAATGTTATAGAGCTTTAACGAGGCCACAGTTAGATCAATACTGAACACACAGGACATCCCACAAGAGTTTCCATTTTGAAAGGAGATTTTTGTCTGTAAACTGCATGTCATAAAGACGGAGGTCGCCTCATACAACACCACACAAATTTGTCATGACTGTAAACGTGTGCTATTAAATGAGCTATTTTTCCTTTCATCAGTAGTCAAGTTAGATTGTAAAACCTACAGTATAACTTGTTCTTCATCGTGATTTGCCTTTTAAAATATCCAATCTGAAGTCAGGAAATACCATAACGATGGTTTGCGTCCCATTTAATTTTTTCTGATTTGATTAAAAGGTACTGCCTGTAGTTTGCTTATTGTTTGTTGTGCTGTATAAATAGGGCCCTGTGCAATGCAGCTTATTTCCCTCCAGACCTTTTGTACTCAACAGAGAAGTTCACTGTTTTGCTTTAAATTGACTTCTGCCCCAACCCTGATACTCAGAAATAATTCAAACAAGGAAGTCATGGAGTATTGTGGTTTCATTTTACACTGGAGGCTTTTCATGCTGATAAACCAAAACTGTGACTGTGCTGCCTTATCTCAACTGCAACCGCCCGTGAGAAACGTCTGCAGGGTACATTAGTAGGCTGTCATTAAAGTATGGGCATTGACAATGCATACTGCAGTAACAATGCAATTTGCTAAATTAAATCATCCAACTTAACTATTGGTATTCATGTCAGTTTACAGTGTTGATATATCAATATTTTAATTCTGTGAGTGATCAATGATTAACTGCTGATCTGTGTAGTTGAATCCTCTCTGACAACATGGAGTAGTTAATTTGCGTTAAGTGTTAGTGCTGAATTGTAATGTAAATTGGGGCAACTGATACATATACGGTGTGACTGAGAGTCACAACATAGATGAATGATTTAGTGCCTTATGTTTCTGCTGTAGCACTGCTGTGCCTGAAAAGACCCAGTTTCAGTCAGACTATTGGTAGTTTCACCGGAAGCTTTGTGGCTCAGCAGACAGGAATGAGACGCTTTTTTTTTTTTTGGTCCACACCCTGACTATTTAAGGGCTTGCTCTGAGTGTTTGACCTGGGGTGTATTCTTAAATCTTAAGTGTTTTTTTTTTTTTTCTGTGATCTTTATCAGTATATCAGTTTGTGAGGTGCCATTGTAGAGATGACGAGCTTGAAATCTTAGTACAGTTATTGTCTTATCAAATCTTGTTTGTAGGGCTGAGACAAAAGTCTTTAAAATGTTAGAAAACAATAAAAACTGCCCACTTCAGTTTCTCAAAGGTCTAATTGACTCGTTCATATTGACAGTTTTGTGAAGTCACAAACCGAAATGTTCAGTTTGGTTTTTGTGTTTCATTTATTGTTTTGTTTTTTAATAAATGGTTTGTTTTGTCCAAACTGGTTTAATCTGTCAAGCCATTAATGTACTAATCATTTCAGCTGCACTTGTTTGGATTACTCTACTTCTATCTTCATGACTGAGTCCTTGCTCTTTCTCCTGTCAGTCATCTTTAGACTTTCCATGTAGTTCAAAACCATAATGTCACTTTTACGAGCAGACCAATCGGAGCACCGGCTTCACATTATTCTGTGATGGAAGTAAAAACTTTTGAACTGATGCTAATCTCAATCCAAACCAAATCTCCCCTGGCCTCAGATCTACCAGGCTTCATGTGTACTTGCTGCTTTTTGTCTTCAGCCTTATAAATATTATAACACGAGGTGCTTTTATCTCGCCTCTAAATAGCCTTATCCTTAAAATGGGAAGAGATTAAAATGCCTCCTAACCCAGTAACCACATCATGATGGTGATGTTTGACCCACTGATTTAATAATGATAATAATAATGTCTATCACATCTGAACGCAATAACTGCATTTAAGGCAAGGGAGACTTTAGGTGTAGCATCTTTAGAGGCAATGTTCTATTTTAAGCAAACTCAGTGAACCTTGAATTATGTAAAGTAAGTCACACAGTGGTTATTGTTCCTCTCTATACTTATATGTTTTACTTCTGTTGTGCAGTATATGCATATGTTGAAGTCTACCAGGATCAGTTCATTAAATACAAGGTGTATACGTCTAATTACATGTTTAATTTTTGTGTCCAGGTGTGAGTGGCTTTTCAGTCACTACCTCCACTCCAGACGTGCAGGTGAAAGAGAATGATGGTGAGTCTTATAAATTCATTTGAATGTGAATCTTTATGGCTTTTTAAAAGTTTTATCAAAATGCAAAGAAACAAAAAAACAAAATTTACGTGTTGTTTTTGGCTCTATTGTGAACTTAATTTCTGTTATTTCAGGGGCTGACCTGAAATGCTCTTACTCAGCGGACTTTGGTTCAAATACAAGAGTTGAGTGGAAATTTGAGGACAGGAAAGGCTCACAGACTTATGTGGTTTTTGATGGGAAACCAACAGGTAAACATCTATACATGTAGGCATTGCTCAAGCATGAATGTTTTACACTATTAGTAGTATTATTATTAGAAACACTTAAAATGCTACATATCTCAACTCTTTTAAAAAAATTCCCAAATGTTATAACATGACATACCACAAATTAAATACATTATTCAGTTGTAGACAGATTCAGTGGATGTGTATATTATCTCTACGCAATCCTACCAAAGTTGATGGCATTCATAATTTTTAAATCTCAGAAGTTCCCTGACAATGTCACAATTGCTTGTGCTTTGTGATGCAGATCCAGATTCAGGTTGAGAGTTTACATATGTTTTGTATCTTTTAAGGGCAGTTGTGATGGATTAGGCTGCTTTGGAAGAATTATGTGCTCTCTGGATGTTTTTAAGACATATAATGCTACAATTCTTCCACAGCACAATATACCGACCGAGTGACAATGTACGATAATAATCTGAGAATATCCAAACTGACCCGTAAGGATACTGGATTCTATGACTGTGAGGTGTCTGGAAATAGCAAGTATGGGGAGGCCAGAGTGAAGTTGACTGTTCTGGGTAAGGCTGCTTTTCAATCACGTTCTGAAAATGTGTCTTTGGATTTATAATCTTCCACTTCCACTGACATAAAATTATTGTTTTTTACTGTGTGCTATTCCTGTGTCTGTGTTGTGGTTGTACATGAAAACTGAATATTATTTTCCACAGTGCCTCCATCTCAACCCGTATGTAGGGTCCCTGACACAGCCACAACAGGCAGGGCAGTTCTCCTTTCCTGCTATGATCCTGATGCTTCACCTCCTCCTATATACAGTTGGTACAAAGATGGCGTCCTTCTGCCTTCTAACCCCAGCACGATTTCTTCCTTCAAGAATGCCACCTACAAGCTAAATACACAAAATGGCAACCTGGTCAGCTACAATAATTTTTTTTTCACCATCTTTACTATGACAGCTGAGGTCCCTCCAACCTTTAAAATTCAAAATGTACTCTGCCTCCTCAGGAGTTCCCTGCTGTGACCAAGATGGACTCAGGTCAGTACTCCTGTCAGGTTTCCAATACTGCTGGTCCTCCTCAGACCTGTAAAGCCACGAAAATGGAAGTTCGTAAGTGCCCTGCATCTTCATTTCAAAAGCATGCTATAATTGTAGCTGATCAATGTTTTTTTCCTTAACAGAGGATGAAAGAAATGAAAATAAAGTTATGTTTCCCAGAGTTGGTAATCTTTAAACCAGTTTCAACCACTGTAGTGGGCTGTATGCCAATACTTAAAGGACAGGTTTGGCTGCATCAAAGGAATATATTTCATCATGAAGCTAAAACCTTCATTGTCAATGATATTTTAGTTGTATGGACCCTGGAACAGTTATACAGTACACTTTGATGTTTTTTTTTTTTTTTTCAGAAATGTGTACCAAGATGTTTGACTTTAATTCAGCTATTGAACCTTAAAATATGATTATTATTTTTTTTTTCCAAGGTGACCTAAATACTGGAGGAATTGTTGCAGGTGTGCTAGTGTTTCTGCTGCTAATTGCCCTCCTGGCATTTGGCATTTGGTATGCCTACAAGAAAGGATACCTGCCCAGTGAGTTTTTGTTTTTGTTTGATTTTGGTTACATTATATTACAATCACACCATTATTTGAATTGGGTAACTATCAAAACTATACACAGAATTGACATAATATTTTTAATAGTCACACAGAAATGTCAGTATTTCATGGCTACAAAAACGATAGAATTACTAAGGAAATAGTAAAGTGTATAACTTAATATTTGAATAATATGTTAAGCTAATATTTCAAAATGAAACTGTCTACTAAAGATATTGCCTTATATAGGCTTTCCAGGGGTTGTATATGAGTTGAAGTTGGGATGCAGACAGAGGTGTGAGACAGAGATACTGTTTAGGCTGACAGGTGCATGCTGGTTTTCTAAAAACCTGAGGTTGGATTTGTAGGTTGGTCCACTTAACAGCATGGTCAGTAGCTGGACCACCAGCAGCAGCAGTGACAGACACACACAGCTTGTCAAAAGTATTTTACAGGCGTTATCACTGGGTTAGAAACCATGGGGAAAAAATGCTGCTTACAACTCCAAAGTTAAAAATTGGCACATTTTTTAAATGTTCACATATTCAGGATACTGTTACTTTCAGATGTATTTTCAATATGAGCAAGTTTATGCTCTATATGGCAGCAGCATCATAAAGCATGTTGTCCATGACAGACAAAACTAGTATGAACTCAGTTAAACAAAGACAGCAGGAAGGTTTCTCTGGGATGCTGATATGCATGTAAGTTTTGTATCCTACTGACATAGTTTCCTTTTATTACTTTACAGAGAAGCAAGAAAGGTAAGATGGCTTTTCTTATTTACCAGATAGTCCATAAACTGGTTTTCTCCTCTAGAGTTGCTGGTTTGATTCAGATTACATTTCATTAATACATTTACATTTAAACAGGTCTGTTGTATCTTTTTTTTTTTCACTCTCCTTGCAGGAAATCAAAGCCCAATGTGGTCTACCAACCCACTACGACATATGGGGACCATGGGAACCAACAAAATGTAAGTATCAACTTGTCTTCTTCCACCTTCCAAGCATTGTTGTTCTAAATAAAACACGGTCAAGTATGTTTTGATTAGAGCAGTTTTGGATTCTGTAAAAATGTTGTGATTATATTGGATTTGTTTTTCAGGGGGAGTTCAAACAGAAGTCGTCATTTGTGGTGTAGTGTGCAAGCAGAAGTCACTACAAGAGAACAGCTTTTTAAAATTTCTTTCAACATGTTTGTTTTAGAAAATTTATTGGTGCCTTTTTCTATTTGGTATTTTCCTACAGATAGGTAATGAGGCCTCTTTCATACAATAGTAGGTTGTTAATAAAATGAGTTTGGACACCCAATGCCCCATTTTTAGTCTCGGCACGTGTCTCCTAATGACAGTTTCTTATATATGCATCTGCATCGAAACACATAAATCAAAATGGGACAGATGTACAGATAACCCCAGTACCACTAATAGGAACAAAAATCATGTACATAAATGTTTATTTTGCTGTGTGTGTGAATGAAAGTGATTACCTTTTTGTGTGCAAATACAAAGTCTTGAAAAAATTCTTTTTAAAACTATGACTCTGATTTTATTTACTAAACCATCAACTGAATTTTCTCTAGTACAACCTTATTAGTGTGTGTGTATGTGTGTGTGTGTGCTGAAATACTGAGGGAGCTTGAATATCAAAGCTGGATCACTGCTTTTCATTCACCTTTTTTGTAAACTGCAAACTTGTCATGTTTAATATTGTTTATTAAGGTTCTTATTTCTTGTTAATAACAAAGCTGTTTTCACATCTATGATTTAGAACAATTTAAAAATCAGTAGATTGTAGTTGTCACTGAGTTTACTGATATTTAAACTAGTCCACAGTAGCTTTACTTCATGTGTAGGTAATGTGCAAACTGTTTCATATTAAGATTTTGCACATCCTGAAAATACAATTTATAGTTAAACCATACTACCTATGTTTTTAAACCTTTATGCTACACAGGCTTATATAATATGGTGATCTTTGAGTGTAGTTTGACAGCTCAATGATGAATTGGCAGTAAATTTTACTAGCATTTTCCTATCGAATCATGTGTAGCCTTATGATTAACTAACCAAACTGTGCTGATGTGATTGTCATACTATTATTTCTGTCCTCTACCTCCAGACACTAAAAGAGCATTGATTAATACATTTTTTTCATGCCACGTGTTCTCAGGTCATGTGTTAAGAGATTCGATAACAGACAATGTGTCTTATGAGGTTGTACAGTCTTTTTATTACATTATTTGAACTGGGAAACACTAGTTTTTCTAAACTGCTTCACCTTTGTAGAAATTTGGATCTGATATCAGCTAAAGATTGTAACTGTGCTTTATAAGTTGGTTAATTAAAATGTGTTGTAAAATTGGGTCTACTGTTGTGTGTCGAGAAGTTAATAATCTGACAAGGACAAATTTGTGAGGTTGTAACTCGTAGGCCTTGCATCTAGTATGCAAGACTTGGATACATTTTTATTCCTGGCTATGTCTGAAAGTGTCTTAAAGAATATTTTCTTGTCAATACCAAGACTTTCACATTTAGGCTCTGTGACACTGCTGCACTGTGACTACTGGACCCGTTTCTTGTTTTTGCAAGTTGCATAAGTTTATTGTTGACCACTGAGAGTTGAGTTCTGAATACTATACTTGTCATATAAAAGGAAAAACATACAGTCATAAAGGTACATGATGTTGAGCATGATGGGATGCTGATTGCTTAATCCTCAAAATGTACTTATATTTTTACTATTACAATATTACACATTTGGTATTAGTTCCCACTGCCTGAATACAAAGATTATAGTTATTTACACTTTGCACTATACAGCTAAATGAGGAGGGTAGATAATTGGATTGATTTGTTTACAATTTGCCAGCCTTAAGTTGCTATAGCAACCGATAATGGCGTGCTTCTCTCCTTGCTGCGCACCGCGCATGCGCGGATTGCCCACACCCACTTTCGCAGACAGGAAGGGTGACTAACTTTTTCCACTATCCAACCATGCGACCAGCCTTCCCTCGGCTCTTTCTGTCTCGCTGCCTCAACTAATCTAATAATTTCTGGTGCACCGACCGCACCTCTAACCGCGAAGAGTGCGCGTTACTTTCAGTCGGGCTCTTAGTGTTCCGGAAACCCGCAGTGATTTCCTGCGCACTGGCCCTTTAACCAAAGCTTCAAGTGTTTGCAGACTGAACCTCGGGATCCATTCATAAATAAGACATCGTGTAGATAGGAAGCGAACATCGTCGCGTCTGATTCTTCATTCAGCGCACCGGATGCGAAGGGCGGGCAGGAACCAGACATGCTCACCTCGGTCGGGGACTGTGGATCGGGGGCACGGCTGAGAGAGCAGGAGTGACTTCCCATGGCTGACCCCGCTGCTGATGGTTTTGACTTCATGTGCGAGCCGTCAGGAGGCAGCTTGATTCAGCTCGGAGCATTTCTTCAAACACAAAAAATGCTCGCTTCCTGGCACGGTTTGGTGTTTGTTACGTGCTTCCGCTCAGCAGAAATCAGTCTGGTTTAAAGAGTCTACCGCGTTCATCCGTCGAGGTCCTGACATACCGATGGAGCAGTGAGATATGGCAGCTAAGGAGGACCTCTATGCCAAAGTGACCCCCCGGAGGCAGCGCCAGAACCGGCCAAGCGCAATCAAACATGGGTCCACTCTGGATGTGCTGCTCTCCATGGGCTTCCCAAAGACCAGGGCGTGAGTACACAGCTACACTGTCCCAGCACGCACACGCACATACACACACGCGCGCGCACACACACAGAGTTGTAACTAATCAATTATAATTAGCTAATAATCATTTCCTGCAGAATCCACTAAATTCAGAGTTTCTTTTGTCTCTGTAATGTTTCACTGTCCACATGAGCAGCTGATGTGAAGCATCTCTGCAGCCGGGAGGCCACATTTCACCTCTGCTGTGCGTGATGTTGACACATGCAGGTCCCAGCCAATGAGGTCATTTAGTTTCTGTATTTTCTGCTCTTAAACCACATTGTAGACGCCACATGAGTTAATGTCAGATTTACTAAAAAGTTAAAGTTCTTAAATAGCTAACTACCAATATAATATTATTGTAGTTCATATTATTGCATTGCTTTAATATATTTTTTAATGTTGTTGCGGTGAGGGGGAAGGCTAATTTGGACAAGTCTATGTAGTTATGTGGTTAAATATTCAGTATAACAATAATTATCATCTATAATTTATGGCTGTCACATAAATACGGTGTAGGAGGGAAAAGTCCATACTTGCAGGGAGTGACTTACAGCTGATGGTATGTATGCTGAAGTAATTGTTTGTATATACAAGCACTGTAACTACGAAATATTTTTATTTTTGTTAAATCTGCTGCTTAACTTAACACAATTATTCATTTGGTCCAGGAAATATCCAAAAATAGTGAAAAATGCATCCAGCAATTTTTTCAAAGTCAAAAGTGACTTCAAAACAAGACAATGTTTTGTTTATGTTTATATGTTGAGAATAGATGGAGAAAAGCATCAAATCCTCACCTTGGAAAAGGTAAAACTAATAAAAATAGTCTTTTTGCATGAATAGATGTGTACTTGTCTATGTGCTGCTGGACTTTTATTTCAGTAACACAGAAAAATGCTGAAGTCATTGTTAGACATTTGACCTGCCCACCTTTTAATTCAGTGAAAGCTTCTTTTCTCCTGGTAACTAAGCATGTTAGCACAACAGTAGTTTTACCAACTATATACAGTATCTTTACAGTCAAAACAATATAGAACCCATTATTTCTAACACCAGCCTGAAATCTTTTACATGTGAACGCAGCCTTTGATAAGATTTTTATTCACCACAGACACTGAATAGGTATCAAATTTTAATTTAAGTTCTGCACAGCTCAGTTATTATGCTTCAGCCTCCTCTACGTAATCACATAATCTATAATCATAATGTCCCTTCTCATTGTTCGTGTTGTCAATAGCTCCCACATTATATATTAAGCTTGATGGTTTGAACAGTCTCATCTCACACAAAAGCCTTTCTGTAAATGTGGTCGGCTTCAAAAGTGTGTCCCAGGCAACAAAAGAAACCTGAAAAGTTCACTTTTTTTTTTTTCATTGATGCCACTAATCTCAGAGCGCTGTGATTAACTCACAGATCTTTTACTTGTTTCGGTGTCTGAGTTCTAGCATATGAAAAAAAAAGGCAAGGGACAAAAATTTAGCAGTGTGTCTCAACAGCTTTTTGAGCTTTGCTAAATAGGCCCAAAGTGTTGTATAGTCATTTTTCTTTTATCTAAACAGATACAGTATCTCAGAAATTAATGCTTTTTATCCCCCGTAAAACTGGCTCCCTCTTCTTCTGCTTTACGATCCACTACAGCCGAATGAGTGACTGGGTTTGGTTATATTTGCAGACTCGCATTTATTATTGATGACAGCCTAATACGCTTTGGTTTGATTGAAGCTATAAAATAATAATGTGACAGAATAATTCAGCATCATAACCTTCAACAACGTCTGGTCTGATATCAGTGAGAGCGCAAAAACAGTGACAGGAAAAAATGCAAATTGCTGTGTAGTACAAAATGTATTCATGTAAATAAGCTGACTCTTCGCTCCAGGGCTTATAGCTCTACAGTTTTTCCACTAGTAGCCTAATACTCAGATATGCAGGTTGTGTCGAGCTGAGGTTTGGTACCAATACCAATAACATACATTGCAATAATGTGCATTTTTTGATGCCATGTGTGATGTTAAGACACCAGTCATGGTGATAAACCCACAGATAGTTATCCCTCAGCTCTGCAGAGCAACTTCTCAACTTTTTTTTTTGTTGTTGTTTTGTTTTTTTGCTCATGTAGCACTTACCACATACCATAAGGTGACATTTGCTCAGCCACAGAAATCATGGTGATCTGGTTAGTTGGTGAACTGCTGTAGCTGGGTAGTTAACTGGGAACTTGTTTGTTACAATAATCCCTGGAGCTTCTGTCCACTGTTTCGTTCATGATTGCACATCGTTACATTCAGTAAAAAGTCAGTGAAGTGAAAATATAGTGAGTTTTCTCATTTTGCTGACAAGCTTGCCAGCAGTCAGAAACCTTACAAATTTCTCCATTTTAAATGCCAGGGTGACTACGACTATACACAAGTTTCAGCTGACAAGCCTTTCCTGCCTAGTGTCAAACAGCAGATTAACAACGTTCGTAACTAATTGCTGAGTATTTGTCAGTTTAAAAAGCCTCAGGATTTGGTGGAGACCCAAAACAAAGTAAAATATTGGAGTCACACTCACCAGGTGGGCAGAAAACAACTCCAAAATTCTGCTAATGATGGTCTATATATGATCAGTGTGTAATGCAGCAACAGTTTTTGTTGTCAATTTTCTCAGGTTTATTATAGAGGTATAGTTCTGTCTAAAAGCACGCAGCCATGCAAGAACTTGGACTAGTTAAAAAAAAAAAACAGACTAGAATCTGTAAAATTCAGATTTAAATCAGAAAGTGGCCGATCAGTGAATAATTAAGAAAAGTATAACTCTGACTAGACATTTAGTACCAGCTTTGCAATTTTCAGTACTCATGTTTGACCTGTGACATTTCTGAGCCACAAACTCAGACACGCTGCAGCAAAATCTCATAATAAACTCTTGATTTGTACATTTTGCTATCAGGCCTTTCCCTAGATATTGGTGAGCAATGAAGAAGGAATAATCTGAAAATCAGTTATCAGTCATAGATTCAGGGAACAAGGGCTGTATTGTGTGTTGAGGGTTTTTTTTTTTTTTTCTTTTCAGCCGGTAGGGAGCAGGAATCATGTACACACACACACACAAACACATTGAACAGCCTTGCTGTTTAAATTGAGGGGATTTTCTGCTGATTCATTCAGGAACTGACTAGTGTAATCCGATTGGAGCTGGATGCACAGTGGTCTCTGTCCCCGTGCTGATGATGCCTAATGGTCAGGATCAGGCTTGGAAAACGATCTACCTGAGACCACAACAGACACACACAGTTTCAGTGTTAATAATCTAGATTGCTGCTCTTCACTTTGAAGCAGTTTCTCATTCCCATTTGTTATTTTCTACTCACTGCCTGCTGAGTTGCTTTGGAGGTTTTCATCATCCTCCCTATGTCATTACCTGGTCTGACCAGTGCTGTAGCTGGAAGTTTAGAAACCCTTAAGACATTAGTCAGTGTCTCCACTAACACCAGAGCAGGGCAACAAACAGAAAGTCTGTTCAGCAAGTGTTATCTCTCTTTTTAAAGAAAAAACTATCAATTCATCCAAAATATTGGGAGATTGTTTAGGAATTACAGAGCAGTTAAAGAAAACTGTCTTGTTTTTCCAACATTAGCCATTAACTAAACCATAATCTCTTTCTGCTTCAGTTTGAGTCATATGTTCTGACATTTTTTTAAATTGCACTTGTGTAAATGGCACTTCCCTGCATCACTGTGATTGTCAAATATTAACTTTTTGTTGTAGTTTAGCCTACTTCGCCCCCTCCCCCATAAATATTTTCCATTCTGTCCTTTCCTTGTGCAGAAGAGAAAAGTCCTTGCCTTGTCACTCCTCATGTATCTCTGTCCGAACACATAAGTGCTCACTGTTCTTCACAACATCATTGCTTTGTCTACAGAACTTACAGATGTTTTTGAATTTATAGAAGGACATTTTTTCAGTGTGTGTGAGGTGCAAGTGATATGGAGCCACCAGCAGAAACACACAGGATGGTGTGTGTGTGCTTGTGGCCAAAATAACTGGGCATGTTTGAGTCACACAGGAAAATTGGAAACTACATAGATCACCCTGTGCTGGTTGACTGAAATTAACCCCCTGATTTTAGACAAATGAGCTGCTGTTATGAGAAGCATGAGTGACTTCATAATGCAGATGTAAATAACATGTCTGTGGCTCCTTCCTGTTGGTTAAGCATAAGGCACCAACGTGTCTCGCAGCACCTACGGAAAAACAGTTCATTGAAATAGAAAAAAGAACATTTGAATCTGACGCATTTTTTTAAAGCTTTTTTTTTTTTTTTTTTTTTTTTAACTGCTGAGACGTAGTCAGGGAGAAAAGCACACATTTCCTGTAAGACACTTTACAAATGTCATGTGATTTTTTTAGACCAGTCACAGATGTTCTTACGGGGACACTGGTGTGTGGAAAATTCAGCTCTCATCAAAACCTGTGCTAGATTTGGAGCCTGAGGCACATATGGTGCTGTATTATTTTCCAATAAACCTCATTTTTTAAGGGCCTGAAAGTTTTTTTGATAAGAATAAAGTCTGTTTCTGAGAGATACCACTTGAACCAGCATAGCTCTGGTGTCTGCAAATGCCAAATGTGTCATAGTAATTAGGCATCAGTTGCTTGCTGACGTCAGTAATTCATGACTGATTAATGCATGTGAGGAGACCAGGTGTTTAGACTATTTCATGTGGCAAAAATCAATGATTATTACGATTATCATCAGGTTAGGCCTCCTTGATTAATCATTAGCCTATAGCATAGCAGAAAATAGTTAAAATGCCCTTGTAGACACCTTAAAATGAAAGTGTGTTGCTTGCTCTGAATCTATTTTTCAGTGTGGAATAATTTGTATTTGATTTCTTTCTTGACAGTGAGCTCATGTTTATAAAACATCTGAAAGAACATCTTGTTTTGTTCTTTACTGGTGAGTGGTCCAGTTCTTTAGCTTTATGCATGTAATACAGATAAAATTGTCTTTATTTGCTTACATGGTTGTTTTTATTGATTATGTTCCATTGTGCTTCTTCAACAAAGACAACAAAGCCGCTGTGGTTACCGAGCTGCAGCACATCTAGCTCTGTCTAACATTACGTACGGAAAGTTGAGAACACTCTTACTGCTACTATGTGAAGCCTTTTTGGAGGCAAAGGGGAAGTCAGAGTGTATGCACGCTGTGTAAAAGTCCGACCCACATCACTTTCATGTCTCCTGGCTTTACGAGAACCATGACCTCTTTAAACTTCCTTGTTATCTAGCCTGTATAAAGGCATTGTGAGAAACCTCTTTAGTTTATGAGGGCTCTGCATAAATATTTAATATACCCATTAAACTCTAAAACATATTTTATGCATATGTGCGACGCTTCAGTGCCTGCACATGCAGCTTACAAGAACAAACTATTCAAGACGGCCAAGGAGAAGTCGCCTATTTCCGGAAGTTGCTTGTGACCTTTACTCAGCTCACTGCTGAGATGTTAGTTTGACGGCGTCTTAAGCAGAAGATTTACTTGTCACTTGCAGATATGAAGAGAGTTTTTTTGTGTACTGTGCTGATTTAAAGATTATATAGCCACAGTTAGTGATTGGAGAGTTATAAATGCTTCATCACATCACGTTGAAACTTCGTTCATCTTTCCATCTGATCTGTGTGACCACAGAATCAAGTTTCCAGGTCAACAGGCCTCGTACCAATCGTAAATGTAACTCTCACCGACGTGTGAAACACTGTGGGACTTTCAAGTGAAGTGTGATGCCGCTGCGCCTCATAATATATTCTGAGTGAAACATTTGCTCTGTGCACTCTGACATCAAGCGACGCTAAAAATAAATCTCAAAACAGCAAGCTTCATTGTAGGTTTGTCATTTGTTCAAACTGTTTAGCTTGATGGACACAATAACTAGCGAAGAATATCATTAAGGCCCTTTAAGGCACACAGGGTTTGTTTAATGGTGTCAGTCTCTGAATCGCTCTGTCTGACCTCGTGGATTTCTCGTCTTTCCTCAGAAATAATGAAGTGACAGGAAGAGAAGCAGTTCCAGACACAGGCTGTACACGACGAGCTTTGTCCCTGATGTGCTACTGAAATGTTGCCTTGTCAGAATAAAAGCTCATGTCTGTGCAGCGAATGAGATGCTGGGGTGTTGTGTTTACATTTCAGCTTGCGCTTGAATTAAAGAAATGAGCTGCAGTGTGATAATTAGCGAGCTTCAGAGGTGATGGCTGGTGGATGTTTGAGCTTTAATGTCATCCACCCTAGCTGTTTCCCTCTACTACCAGTCTTTATGCTAATTAACTCCTGGATGCAGGGATATATACACTTAAATGCTGCATGAGCTGCTGCTCTGCATTGCAGCCATATGTCACTGCAAAAAGGCAGGAGGTCTGTTCACAGTTCAAATAATCGTAACACAAGATTTACAAGCGGTTTGGTTTGTTGCAAAGATCAGAACCATGTTTATAGTATATTATTCTTGGTTACATTACAAATGTGAATTTTTATTGCAAAACACTTCATATTTCATAGATTATAGGAATAATATTTTACAAATAAACTGCTCAAAAACATTAAGTGGACACCGGTATGACACCAAGTCAGTTAAACCTCAGTTTCACTTGCTGTGGTACAAGTGAAAAGTGCAACCGAGAGGCAAACGTAAAACAACCCCCAAAAATATAAATGTTTTTGCGTGTGGTTCCTACAAATACTCTCTCCGTATCCTTCCTTCTCAAGTTCTGTGTTTGTTTCTTTGCCTCTACTCGTAGTACGAGGCAGTACTTGCAGCCCAGTCGGGTTGCACAGGGAGTCCAGTTACTTCAAGGAGCCCATCCATATGAGCAGCTGCAAGATGTTTTTGCTGTGTCCCCAGCACAGTCTCCAACGCATGGAGGGGATACCAGGAGGCTGGCAATTGTAGAAGAAGAGCTGGACAGGGCCGTAAAACGAACAACAACAGGACCGACATCTGCTCCTTTGTACAAAGAGGAACAGGTGGAGCACTGCGAGAGCTTGAACAATGTCAATTAGTAAAAACTTAACTTTATCTGTCACAGTCTTCTAATAACAGCATGCATCTATTTTAATGTTATCTCTTGGGAACCTCAAGACAAAAATGTTCCTCTGAAAACCACAAATGTTAGTCAGTTCTGCTTTTGTAGCCTTTTGAATATGAACATGTAGGATATCATATGTTGTAGCATATTATTATGGTGTGGCCATGAGTCTCATTCCCACACATGGGTATCTTGTTCCATCCACTATCTCAGAAGCCCTAATGTGGCGTCTAAGTGTATATATCTGTGTACTGGCTGTCTCCAGCTAATACAACTGTATTTTTCTATCTAGCACACCCTGAACAGATCTCTTTATTTATTTATTTTTGACACAAATTGCTCTCACTGGGTAGTCAGCTAGTGAAAAGGTTAACGAAGGGGTTGTAACTTTTGCACCACCAGCTACATCCGAGCATAGTCGGCCGGACTGGACACCGTGTTTCCTCTGCTCTCTCCTTAGGGTGCAGTTGCCGTTAGGCAGAAGCAGTGCGATAAGTGGTTAGAGATGTGTGTTTGCCGTTAGCTTGTAAACAGGAAATGTTGATTCGTCCTTAGAGCTGAGTCAGGGAGGGGGCCCTCGGGAGCATGTAGCTGCGAGTGTTGTACTGTATACACGTTTATGTGTGCGATGAGGCAGGTTAAAGGTCAGTTCAAGACACTTGGTCCTTTTGGCTTTAATCTATGGCTTTGTTTTCCTTTCTTGGTTAATCTGTAGCTATGAAAGGCGTGACATTTATGTAATTGACTTTTATCACAATAACTTCAAACAGGAATGATTGCAGGAATCCACAGTGTTCTCACTCATGGGATACTTTGATACTTTGTGTGCAGATTGCTTGATAAAAATGTGATAAGTTTCCTGGGCAGCCTGGTAGATCTCCAAGTTTAACAAAAGACTCAGCTATAATAAACAGCTCAAAGATTGTTTACATATATAAAACCCGAACCTCTGCTGTTTAAACAGAAGGCAACCAGAGCATTTTATCTGTACTAGGGTTAAATGTGGAAACAGGAACTGGACTTAGTTGCCATATGTGGGGGCGGGGGGGGGGGAAAAGCTCTTTTCAATATCGCCTGCAGCCGAGGTGCTGGTGCAAATAAAGTGAAAGCTCTCATCTACTCATGGTCACTGTCATTTATAGCTATTGGTTTGAGGCTATACCTACTTCAGAGTGAGTTCTTCCTCTTGCACGCTAATGTTTTTTATCTTCATCTGGTTGTGAACAGGAAACGGTTTATAAATAACTTGGTCAGTGTTGCTGAGAGCAGAGGAGAGACCTTGGGTTTTGATGCAGTTATTGACGACAGTTTGTCCGTAAATAATTTCGACTGATAGAGAAGTAATTTGAAAGAAATGTCCAATTCAGCACAGCAAAACTCTTGGCGACAGAAATGATGATTTATGTTTTTAAATGCACAAAAGGACCAAACAGCAGATGGGATGCACAGGACTAGGGTGAGGGTGATGCTGTCTTTCTGGCCAAAACATGAAGCAGCTGGCCTGAGAGAGACAGGAAGGACCTGTGAAACTCTGCCATCTCTGCTAGATCTGCCCGGTGCCACTCCTTCTCCCAGTGCCTCTGAACCCCCACCTCCCACCTCGTTGTACGGTCCTTGTGAACCACTTTTCTCTGCATCTCCCTGTTGTGCCTGTCCTGTCTCGCTTTCTTTTGCAGGGAGAAATGAAAACTAAACAGAATTGGTAACTGTGTAACTCTACAAACCTTATTATTTATGTTCTGTGACATAAAAACAGTAAATGTCTGGAATAGGTGTGAAGACGCTGAATTGGGGCGAAAAGTGCAACCATGAATATAAATGTTGAGTTGCAGCGTTGTGTCTGCGGGAGCATGCTTCTCATACATCTCACCTTTAAGGTTTGGTGTGACTTCCTTCTGGTTTGTGTTCAAGGCCAGATGTCTTCTTGCTCTCTTGACTTGCTGTGTAAGTTAACCAGAAGAATATATTTTTGGAGTCCTGCGTTGATGCAACAAACAGTGAGAAACAATGCCAAGCAGCTTACCGCCTAAATGGTATCCATCAATTTAATATTCTGACAACTGTTTAGGGCTGGCTGAGACAGCTTGATGCCTGCCCACTGTTTACAGCTTATTTCAGCCACTCTACGACATGATAACAATTCAGAAGCTTAAAGTCCAGCCTTCTGTGTCTTTCATTTTAGACACCATGCTCTATTTCCTGCCACATTATTACTTCTACAGCAAACAGGGTTCCTAGTCACTTCAGCAGCCCAAAAGATTTATTTAAACCTTGTATTGTGTTTTTTGGCGTGCTCACTGACACAGTGGTAAGACCTTTTTTATTATTTCATGTCACAAGGTTTCACCCTCATAAAATACACTGAGATCAGAGGCAGGCAATCCAATGTTCTAGCCTGGATTGGATTTTGTGATGTCTCAGTCACATCTGCCTGTAATCCCATCAGGTCTTCTGAGAGAAAATCCCCCCTTCGCACAGCACCAGCTGGAATCTCTGAATAAGACGACTATAGCCAACAAATGATGCTCTCTCTTTTATATTTTATATTTTTTATCTCTCTATTTTACAGCTAGTGGTGGTTTAACCTGTAGTAAAGAAAATGGATCAGGTAGGTTAAATGCTTTAACAGTCATCCAACAGTTGTGGGCCACTTCGGGTGTATGAACAGGAGACTTTATTCCAAGTTTTCATTCAGCTTCTCTGTCTTTGTAGTTTATATGTAATTAAAGCCTGCATATATTTGTGTGTGTGTGTTGAAGATAAATGGTTGAGCCATCTGTTACGATGGTGTAGCTGTAGCGATCCAACCGTGCACGCTGTGCTCTATCAAGGCACGCTGCCCCAGGGTTTGGGGACGTTGCAGTATCTAGGCCCCTCTCAGTGGGACAAATTTAAAAATAGCTCATTCAATTTGAACACTAGAGCAGCACAAAGAACACTGTGAGCGTCGTCGCACGTAGACAACACATCTCTATCGTGCTCTATATTAGGTCATACGGTGGCACTCCTATGGTACCGAAAACCACATCATGTTTGTTCATTTAACTCTATCATCAGTTGCGGATTGTTATTTTGTCTGCATCAGAATGACCATTCAGAGCGATGACAAGCAGCGCTGTCTTTAGGGATGGTACAGACACCCTTTCAATAAAGAATGGCAGCAGTATGGAGGTTGGGTATTTTTAGTTATCTATTGGGGTGAGTGGGCCCTTAACTCTCATTGACTTTGAGCTGTGCTTAATTTCACACAACACACGAAGGGCTTATGGATGAATTTTAAAGGTTAAATTCTGTGGAGACAATGTGCAGTAACTCAAACCACATTTCCTGTTGCTAAATATCCAAATAGGCCATGCACCCAAACATCTCGTTTCTTTAGTTACTTATCAGGATTATATTTTTGTTATACCACACAAATAATATACATTATCAGAAATTAAGAGTCCTTTGGATTCAAGGAGTAGGCCACTAGTGTGCTTTTGGATTGGAAGGAGATTAGTGAAGGTGTTAGGAACCATCAGAGTTACAGTCCAGTCTAGATACACTGTGTCAGTCCTCTCTAGTCAGTGGATCCCTTCAGAGACAGCCTGTAATGCTTGGGGTTTTATAAAAAGACACTAATTAGATTGTGAGCACTCGAGAGTAATCATGCAATCGGCTCTCTTTTGTTTCAGAGAGTTTATGAAATGACACAGATAAATCACATCAAGGGAGATGGATACTGTCTTTTTATTTTTTAGTATCACACTAAAGGTCAAGGCTTTAATTATATTCATTTCAATAATGCTGTCATATTTAGGGGACTTAATATTGTGAGATGTGGCTGCTGCAGAAATCAGTTGTTAACCTAGACTGAGCTGACAGGCTCCAGAAACTCTCTGCTCCCTAACCCAGTTGTAGTTATTTAATCATGGACTGTCTCAGTTGCAAGTGAATCATGTTCAGATACAGTTTCTTGCTTCATTCAGTATTTATGTATTTTCATCTACTGAAGCGATGCTGATTATGGAAGCCATTTGCTTAATATTTTCATAGAAATGCATCTGGCTGTTTCAAAAAAGTATTGATGTGGTTTCATGAAGCTCTAGTATGAATAATAAACTATAAAAAATTATGTGCTTGCTGCCATTTTCCTCTCTTGGGATGTTTGCTCTTTGTTCATTGTCACGTGCAAGCGTTGCAGTCTCCTCGTAGTAAACCTGGTCTGAAAAGGAAACCAGATTTATTTATTTATTTATTTTTTTGTGACTGTGGTTTGATGTCTTTTCTCTTTCTCTTTTCAGCTTGAAAGCTCTGGTTTCGACAGGAGGAAAAAATGTCCAGGCAGCTTGTGACTGGTAAGACTGACACATTTACCTCACATGCTCTTTCACATTTATGGAGTAACTAGTACGTACACATTCCTGTCATGGCAAACCTGACATAAACAAGCTCAACACCTCCACACTGTATTTAACTGTTACTGTGCTGTTACAGCCCCCTGCTGGGCATTAGATTTCCAACTTCTTGCTCATCACCTTGTGTCTTCTTGGCCGTGTGTGTCGCTCCAGGCTCTTCTCCCACGTGGATGACCCTTTCCTCGATGACCCTCTACCCAGAGAGTATGTGTTGTATCTGCGACCCAATGGGCCACTGGTCCAGCAGCTTTCACACTTCTGGCAGCAGTCCCGGCTCTCCTGCGGCAAGAATAAGGCACACAACATCTTCCCGCACATCACCCTCTGCCAGTTCTTCGTGGTCAGTGTCAGCCTTATTCTGTGTGTGTGTTTATATTGTCAGTGCACACTCAGGGGGAGTTGCATAATTTCTCTAAGTTTGCTCTGACACACTGTTTCATCACATGCAATCTGTTTTCAGTTAAAGGTTAAGGCTGGTAAACAATGAATTTTGCGTAACTGCTGTAATGTCTGTGAAGCCACAACTTAGCTTTTTCATCATGTAATTCATTGTTGATTTTAATCCTTGCATGGCATTTGCAGAAGTTAATAAAACAAAGAAAATTACTAGCTTTATCATTTAAGCTTATCATAATGCAGCAAGCCAGTTTGCAATATTTGTTAGCTCCCCATAGTCTTCTTATAGCCTTTAAATCCCCTTTGATTAGTTCTAGCTTCTGACCTAAGTTCCTCTTTGGTGGTGAGCTTTGTGTGTTTAGGGTTTGTCATCACAATTTTTAAACATGTTCCTCATTTCCTGGGAAATGATTTTACAGGTTTTGTTTTTTTGTTTGTTTTTTGTTAGAGTAGCACTCGTGGCTCTGAGGATGACAGTGGCTGAATCCCAATTCCACTAATTGCATCCACATTTCCCTAACTTGTAATTTCCTTGTGTCTTAGTCCTGCTCACATAATAGGCAAGGGAAAGACACAAGGGAAAAAAGTAAGGACAGAGGAGTTTTAATAAGAGACATGAGTTGTCCTTTTCTCCAATCCGAGCATCCAAACATAAACTAATTTCTGATTAAGGGAAGTGTTAATCTGTAACAGACGTCACAAAGGATGATCAAACTTTGATGTTCTTCAAGGTGCCTCGTGTTGATCTTGATGTTCTCAATGTGTTAATGTCTCTCATAGCATTTATATAACAAATGCAGCTTATTGGCATTAAGCCTGTACAGTTCATTAGCCACCGTTCATAGGAGTGTATTTATATACTCTCTCTGGTCAGCTTATTAGGTTGATTTAAGTACTGTTACTGAGGTTGTAGCTAGTGGTGTTGTTGTACTGCACTGCATTACATTAAAATGTACTGTGTTATATTCAAATGTGTTTCTGTGGAAATATTCTTCCCCTCTAAATGGGCCCAGCAAAGCATTAGAAACATCTCTGAATATAACACAGCAGAGCTAAATGCATTCAGAGCTTTTAAATTAAAAAATAATTCACACATTGATGGCAATGTCCCACTGGGTTCAGTGTCTAAAGGTATTTCGACATGTGGATTTGAAAGGCAGGCTATTGAACTGTAATCCCTAAATTTGGGGAGCAACCTGCTCTAGTGTAAAATGTGTGTGTATAATGCACGTTGGATGTATTATTGGGTGTACTATTTACTATTGCAACACTGTTTTTATTATGTCGTCTCCACTGTGCTCAGTGTGCTGATGGGAAGGTGGAGGCACTGTGTGATGCTCTCCAGAGCACCGTGGCCAACTGGAAGGGTCGCATACCCATGCCCCTTCCCCTGGAGCTCTACACCTCTGCAACTTTTATTGGTCTCTTTGTTGAGGAGCAGATGGCAGAGGTGCTGAAAAGTTTTGCTGCAGATTTTGCCACCGAAGCAGTAGCTAAAGCAGGTTTGAAGTTGAGCTTTGTTTCTTCAGTGAAAAATAAATAACACCCCATGTATTTATGCTAGTCCTCCCAGGCCTGTTGAACAATGATGTGGTCTCCCTTTTGTGCATTTACAACTTCATATATAGATAGTTGTAGACCAATTGCAGTGTAATGATATGGACATACATTTTTGTGTATTTTAAATTTTCTGTCGGTGGGGACCTGCTGTATTTCAGAGAGTGTAAAGCAAATACAACATCATGGTCATGAGTATACGTATATATTCATCTAATGTCAACTTTTTTTCTGTTTTTCTTGCATCCAGATGTCCATATCGAGCCTCATAAGAAACAACTTCATGTCACTTTGGCGTACCAGTTCCAAGCCAGCCACCTTCCAATTTTGGAGAAGTTAGCCAGAAACATAGACGTTACTTTAGGCTGCGACTGGCTGGCTGTGCTCTTCTCCCGGGATATTCGGTTTGCTAATCATGAGGTAGATTTGCTTTCTTTAAAATGAGTACTTCTACGTAACAATTATATTTCCCTTATTCAGTGTTAACAGTTCGGCACTCAGGCCAAATTTTTCACATTAAGTAGAAAAAATGAAGTTAAAATTATAATTACTGATGTTTGATGGTTGTTAACCATCTGCCTCCTGTAGACACTGCAAGTCATGTACCCGTATGCGCCTCAGAATGACGACGAGCTTGAGCTGGTGACAGGAGACTTTATCTTCATGTCTCCAATGGAGCAGAGCACTGCCAGTGAGGGATGGGTGTACGGCACCTCACTGGGCACGGGGCTCTCTGGCCTGCTGCCTGAGAACTATGTCAGCCGTGCTGACGAGTCTGACACCTGGGTTGTACATGGGTAAGGAAGAGAGGACCCAACACAGTAAAAATCCATCCTTATTTAAAAAATAATTCCATGACACAGCCCAAGAGGCTCTGGGATTGGATAGGATGAATGGAGGGCACACACAGTATAGACAGACCATGACTGCTTGCCCCACAAAGCCACCAAGGCCCATTTTGCACGCACTTCGCAAATAAATCTTTGGGTGTGACAATCCACAAATCCCTTCAGGCTGCATTTTTGAACAGGTTAGCACAAATGCACACAAATAATGGGATGTTTCTTGGCAGAATAGAAAGATTAAAGAGAAAGTAAAGAAAATTAATCATCTTCTTGGCTTGCTTCCTGACTAAGCTGTCATCTGGGCCACTTCGCCCACATTACTAAACACTTCTATGAACAGGTTATGTTTTACTGTCATAGTGCTTTGTCAGCATCTGGAGCAAAACTCCTTCCATACAGCGTTGTTTGGAAGGAGAGAGCCTTGTTACTCCACTAAAACATAAATTTGCTCACTGACATTTTACTGTGCCCATTTTTCTTATTCCTGGTTTTCTCCCTGGTTACATGTTGTATGATGTATACTACATGTCTGTAGGAGTTGGTTGATACTTTAAGGTGAACCCATATATAAATAAAATTGTGTTTCATCCTCAGGTTGCACTCAATCAACTGTGCCTCTCCATCTAACGCTGGGAGCACCATGGGGGGATTATTATTTGATGGACAGATGAATGACAGTCTGCTTGACACTCTTATAGATCCTTCAGGCCTCTCTGGCCTCTGTCCTCCCATGCAGGTACAGCATTCTTGTGTTATATGACTTTTTGTATGGCTTGCAGGAAGACAGTGTTTTACTGGTTTAAAGAGAACATTATGAACCTCACTAGCAATAAAGCTGTGCATCCCAAGTGAATTAATAATAGCAATTACTGTGTAGGGCTCCAGCAGGAGCCTGAGACTGGTGCTGTGTGCTACATGTCTTAAATGATTCACAATTCAAAATGCATCATTATCTCAGGTGACGAGGCCTCCTGGTCAGTCCTCCCTGTCTAAGATGAGACTGTTTGTGTGTCGCCATGGGGAGAGGATGGATGTGGTGTTTGGGAAACACTGGCTCACACAGTGCTTTGACCCCAAAGGTTAGAGGGAGAATAAAGACATGTTTCCATGTTATAGACCTTAAATAAGACATTTTTAACTTAAGTATTTCCTTGTTCTATAAGATTCTCATTTGTGTATGTGTAGGTCGATACATTCGCTCTAATCTTAACATGCCAGCCACCCTGCCAGCTAGAACTGGAGGTCACCGGGACTATGATAAAGATTGTCCACTTACTGTGTTTGGCTCCACCCAGGCCCGACTTGTAGGTATGTAAATATGTGGAAAAGATATCATACAACATGTATACTAGTGCAAAGTTACCATTGATTACCAAAGGATTTATGTTTTTACAGATTGTTGCAGTAAAGATTATGTTTCTGAACATAACATAACTGTGTTCTATCTTAGGTGAAGCCCTTTTGGAAAGTCATGAAACAATAGACTTTGTTTACTGTTCTCCTTCTCTTCGCTGCATCCAGACTGCTCAGCATATTCTCCAGGGTATGACTTCATTACCCTCATCAATACTATGGCAGTCAAAGACAAGTTGCACAGAATACACAGTATTTATAATTGTTTCTGCTGCTTGTAAAGTAGGATTTTTAGTGTTTGTTTGTGGAGACCTTGAAAGTGAAAATGACATGACAGAGAACATGCACAGTTTGTATTTTTCCTCTCTTGACAGCTTCTCTCTGTGTTTCACTTTGCATCAGGTTTCCAGCAGGAAGGAAAGACAAAAATCCGTGTGGAGCCTGGATTGTTTGAATGGACCAAGTGGGTGTCAGGTACATGTTTGCCCGCCTGGATCCCCCCTGCTGAGCTTGCTGCTGCTAATCTCAGTGTGGACACAACATACAGGTACGCACCAACACTAACACTATGGAATCTATACTCTTCTGTCTATCACTTTGCAATTTACTATAACTTTTGTCTTGTCCACAGACCTCATATTCCCATGAGTAAATTGGCAGTGTCAGAGTCTTATGACACCTACATCAGCAGGAGCTTCCAGGTGACCCGAGAGATCCTGGCAGAGTGCAAGAACTTGGGTAAAGTAAAACTGTAAACATATATTTACGTTTCCGCAATAATACCAGTTTTACTAAGCACCAAAAATTTGCTGTCTACACATTCACTTTCTCTCAAGAACATGGAGATTTAAAAGTTTTTTTTAAATTTAAAGTTTAATCTCTGGTGGCCACCGTACACTCAGCATGAATCAGTAAAATCTAAACCAAATAATGCATAATGCAGGCTACTGCTTTGCTCGCCTTTTGCTAAAAAACATACACAAATCCTATGGACCGTAACGTAAAACCTTGAAACTACTGTAAAGAAAACATAGTTTTACATAAGCTCTTGCCTTGCTTGTCTTTTGAAACTATTTAATTAGGTTGTCAAAAATGTGTCAAAGAACATGAAGACTTCAAGCTGCACATTTTCAAATATTGAGTGTCTACAAACAGTAAAGTAAACTAATGGTGTCTATGGAATGTGAATTTTATGCTGTCTGCCTCTTTCACACAGGAAACACTGTCCTTATTGTGGCCCATGCTTCCTCCCTGGAGGCCTGCACTCGTCAGATACAAGGTCTCCGCCCCCAAAATGCCAAGGACTTTGTCCAAGTTGTCCGAAAGGTCAGTCTGCTGTAATAAAGTGTTCCCTTCATTTCTATCCTCTTCTCTCCTCATCTTTTTTTTGATAACATGCACATCTGTCTGTTTTTTGTGCAGATTCCTTACTTGGGTTTTTGTGCATGTGAGGAACTGGGAGAGACCGGGGTGTGGCAGCTGGTCGACCCACCCATCTTGCCTCTGACACATGGACCCAATCACAGTTTCAACTGGAGGGAAATGCTAATACAAGACTGAAGGACATGGTCTCTTTCCTTTGCTGGCTCCTAACTGCTGAAAAAATATTTATTTTTAATCCGCACTGCTATAAATCCAGCCCAATTACCAAAAAAAAAAAAAAAAAAAAAAAAAGTCTGATTCTGTGCAAAGGCATCATGCCAAAAAAGTGCATTCATTGAGACAAATGTATTCAGACCCACTGCTCAGGAATGTGAAAATACAGCTAGTGTGGAGATCACAGCAAAAAGAGCTATAGATTGGGCGACAGTTTGTTGATTTTTCCCTCAACGTTCCACTTCGTAGCCCAGTTTGTGTAGGTGCTATGAGAAACCTGGGTATTTCTTGATGGTTGTGATGAATCAGGTTTCATGCCACGAGAAGGGGCGTCATCAAGCTCTGTCTGTGGCTCCTCCTCAGATGGACCGGTGAAGACTTTGTGTTGTGCTGCCTTCTCACACACTGTGACGAGATGAGAAAGACTTATACCACATAAATATTTTTCCATGTGTCAGAAATGAGTCTCTTGTAGCCCCAGCCCTCCTATGAAAAAGCACAAAAGAAATGTTGACAATCAGGCAAGGGACAGCTGATCTTCATAGTTTCTGGTGCTGAGGTGGGTTGTTTATTATACCTGTTTTATTCCTGTAAATGTCATATCATTAAGTGATTCTTCACTTAGTTTCTTGTCCCTATAAATCCTCTAAGCTTCCTGTAAGGCCGTGGTCCGCATGCAGCGACAGTGTAGTTTCGATCACCACCAGAGGAGCAACCAAGTGAATACAATGAAATAAAGACTGCTTATGGGCTGGTCATTGTGTCCTGGTGCATTTACTATCATGTCTGCTTGTTTATCATGACCCTGACACTGTCTGTAACCATACTGCTTTTCACTTGAAGCATTTTATTTATTATTATATTTTATTTATATCAAATGATTTAAGTGCTTACTGCCTATACTAATTATTTGTTGTATGACTCAGAAAACTTGCTCAGTATTCTCCAAAATCAATAAAGCATGGCTGTGGGGTTGCGGCCTGCACGTGACCTGTCAACGAGGCCAATGTGCCATGTGACCTGTGAAAGCTTCTTTAGTGGGAAGGTTGGACTTATTTTTTTGTTACAACGCACAGGGAAGCAATAAACTATTCACTTAGCAACAATTATAAAACATACACACCTGTTTTAATTCATTGAACACAGTTTGCAATATCTGTCCCATACAATGCAGCACTGAAAAGAAAAAGGGGCAGCAGTGTGACAGCAGGTATTTGGACTTGTCACAGCAGGGAAAGCACAGGTGGAGTCAATGCCACTAATGATGGTATAATGATGGTTCAGCTCCATTAAAGTCTCATTAAAGTCCCAGTGAGCCAACATGACGAGTCACACCAGGTCCAGTCCCAAACGGTATGGGCTGTAAATTGTCTTGTTTTAAATACACCTGCACTTTTGTCTGCTATTAATGTCTGGTATTCCTGAGACTCAGGGTTTCTGGAAAGTAAATTCAGCGTAAGAATTAAAAAATGATGGACACACGTCACAAAAATGATGAATATATTCTGTCAAAGTTACTCAGTCCAGCCGGGCCTTAGCTGTTCCCTTCTGTTGCTAACTAACTAGCTAACTCAGGTGAGACATTTTGTTTGTTTGTTGTTAGTTGTTTTGTTTACACAAAGTATGAAAGTCGCCTGGGGCAGAGGAGGACTACATTTAGCATCATTTATCATCTTTAGACCAGAGAAATAAGAATTAAACTGAGTAACTTTAAGCTAACGTTAAGCTAACAGTGGTGTTGGCTAACTTAGCTAGCAGCGTTAAAAGCGTCTCTGTAAAGTTGACTGTCCCTTAGTTCAGACCAAGAAAGATATACGATAAATAATAATATTGTATCTAAATGATACTAGATATTATGTAAACACTATACACAAAACCTGCCTTTAATAAAACCTATTGGTTCTGTTACCAAATTAGCCAAGTGTAAGTTTTATTTTTTTTCTCCACTCTCACAAAAGACATGAAACAAGTTAATTTAATGCAGACGTGATGTTTTTCATAACCTTCCTCTTACATTTCTACATAACAGTAGTTTGTGTTTATACAGATTTGTGTATGTTTATCATCATCCTAGTCCTTTGAACTTAAAGTTACCTTAAACTTTGTAAATATGTGGATTTAAACCTTAGAAATCAGTTTGTGGTTAACACAGTTGATTCAATGAGTATCTAAAACCTTTGACTGCATTAGCTAATTATAATTTATAATCGATTTATTAGATGATTTGATGATTTAATGTGTGTGTTTTGGAGAATAGTAGTACTCTGTAACCACATCGTGTTGTTCAAAATGTAAATGGTTAATTTCACTTACAGATAACAGTAAAACTTATATATTAGTATTAAATGTGATTATTTGGTAAGAAAGGACTTCACTAACAGTCTGTATATACACTCAGAATCAACATAAGATAATTTTACACCATATCAGTACCTATAATAGAATATTCACCTCAAAATATTATATAAAGAAATAAACAATTAACAGAGATGGACACTAGATGGTGCTGTTTGATGACTAATCCCAGTAGCAGGGCTTCGGTAACAGTCTGGCACACTTGGGGTCACCGATAACTAAATTGTATAATGTAGATAGTGTGCTAAATTCCAGATATTCTTTATTTAATCTCATGGGAGCAGTAGTGATTTGTCTTTAAAATGATAATTTTGAGGAGTAAATATTTTTAATAGCGTGAAGAGATTTTATATTTAAGATCCTGTAAAAGTTTTGCAGTTACAGTATGTCTGAGACTACTCTGAGGAAATAGCAAAGCATGGGTGTGTGTTGCTTGGTTTAGAAAAAGATTACATAGTATGTGTAGCTTATCTATGAATAAAAGCATCAGAAAATTATTTTTGTGGTAATGATGCTGAGAGATCAGTCCCCCAAATCTCTGATTACGACTGAATAATTTTTAATTTAACAATTTCACTGAAACGACAGATACCAAAACAAATCTTGTAAGGCATTAATATGTGTTCATACAATAGCATAAAGTTTGCTTGGTACTTATTAATTCTCCTATTTTAAACCATGTTTCCCCGCAGGAGTCGAGGGCAGTGGCATTAAAGACCAACATCCCTGCAGGTAGGTGTTGTGAGACTGACACAGTTTAACACTTGAGTTCAGTTCTTGTTTCTATTTCCACTTAGAAATATGACAACAAAATAAGTGGCAGTGGTGGTGCAAGTTATAAATAACTTCAAGCCAATTTAAAATCGTATTCATGAAATGTTTTTTTTACTCTGAAAAAAATAATTTTAATGCATCTTCCATTGTACTGCATCTCATGAACTGTTTATTGTTTCCCTTTTATCCAGTACACATCCATTTATTTTTAAGATGTGCAGCCACTCTGTCACATTTAAAATTAAACAACCAACCCTGAAAGTAATTGGAGCCGTCATTGGCAGGCTGTCATTTTCAGTGTTGAGCTATAGAACAAAAAAGTCTTTCTTGTTTTCCCTCATGCACTTATTTTCTACCATCTGAGTCTTGCAGCATCAGTGGTGATGCTTAAAAGCCTAAATCGTAGTGGAAGTTGTTTCAGATCAACCAGAACCGTATTTACCATCCTTAATAGTTTAGATAAAACCCCACGTGCCCAATATGTTGGTTAAATGGGAGGAAATAAGTTGTAAATCCATTCCTGCCCCTTTTTTGATATTATATGGAATTTTTGTATTATGAAACTTTTTATTATGGAGTTTTATTACTGTTGCTTTCTGAGCATATAGGATTTTTTGAAAATTTCTTCATTGGGGCTGTGGCATGGGCAGAAACCCAAGAAGAATTTTACCTTGTGAGACAGGTTGAATGAATTTGAGTTGAATGAAATAGATTAATTCATTATCTATACCTGCTTATTCCTATTTTAGGGTCACTGGGTTCTGCTGGAGCCTATCCCAGCTCTCTTTGGGTGAAAGGCAGGTACACCCTGGACTGGTCCATCACCGATGAAATAGATTAATTAATTTTATTTTTTTTTTTAATCAAGTTTAGATGTTTGCATAGGGAGACTAGTAGATGAACACGATTTTCTCAGCTGTTGCTGTGTAGTGCGATGCACATAATAATCTATGTCTCTCAGACTGTGTTCTTGCATGGGACCACAAGCTGTAAACATAACACTGACATATTATCTTCTCATACAGTCAATAGGGTTATTGTAATACCAAACAGTTGCCTATTTATATAGATGCCCAAGGCCAATATTAGAAAGTAATTGGGGTCATGTTTCTATCACCCAATGAATTTATGTTCATGTACTCTCCTCTTTTTCTTTTGGTACTCCACTAAGTCATTTGTGAAAAATTATAATTGAGTGGTTTCAACATGTGACAGATTTCACATTATTGACAGTAATAATTTGGTCTGTTGTTAAAGGATAGCTGCCCTCACATTCTGCTTGAAGTTGCTCTAAAAAAGCAGCATAGTACAGGTGATGTAAGATCATGTTGATGGGGGTAGCTTGAGTTAATGTGTCATCAGCGTGTTTTGTTTGGCTAGTCATGATTGCTGATTACTGAAAATCCTTCTGTAAAACCAGTCAAACCTTCTGAGGAATTTGGTTGTCGGACTTTTATTCATTCTGCTAACCATGAAAACAATTTTGCTTTTGGATTTGTGTGTGTACTTGTATAGCTATCTTTGTGAGGGTTAAGACTTAGGGGTTAGGGTTTTAGGGTTAGGGTTAGGGTGAGGCATTTAGTTGTAATCATTAGGGTATAGGGAAAGCATTATGTCTGTGTCCTCACAAAGATATGTGTGCGAGTGAGTGATGGCTTGAGTCTTGTAAAGTTATGACAGTGGTAATAGGCTGCTGTCGCCTTTATGGACTTGTTGAAGGTCTTCAGACACATTGCAGAGCAGTTGGGATGGCCTGTAAGTCTGAGGTATCTAAAGTGGCTGTCATGCAAGACTGCTGGGCTTCCTCTTGATAATGGCACCAGCCAGGACAATTGGGGGAACTGAAAACTTGGTTACCCTTAAGTCAGACGCCTGACCTTGCTCTATGTAGTGCTAAGGCAAAACCAAAAATCATACAAGTGTGCAATAATATATAATAAGAAATAACCCAGCTGTCTTAAAAGGTCTGTACTGTGTGTGGCAATACTCATGGTCAGAACACTGCTTATGGGATCATTGTGCTTTCTTCAGGGAGATTCAGGGATGTGGCAGTTGAGTTGTCTTCAAGGTGTGCTTGCCTGACCAATGGACAAGTCCTTGGACTCCTGAAGGATGGTATGATGATATTATTCAAAGGGAATCTACCCTTTTGAGAGGTCTTTCATTTACTATGAGCACAATGAATTTAAAAAAAATTGAAATTATCTAAAAAAGGGCTTGTCATTGCTCACAGTCCTCTTAAGACATGCCTTGCCTGTTTACAGTAAGTCTGTGAAGATTCTCAGTCGTCCAGGGGAAGTTATCTAAAGGTTGAGTCATGGCAGCTGGACGTGCAGTTTTAAGGCTGAAACGTGTCGCCACCCATCCAGGTGGCTTCATCATTCTAAGAAAAAAGCTGGACTGGAACCTCCAATTTATCTCACAGGTTGTTTACAAATATTCTACTGTACAAATCTTGATTTGACTTCAAGAAAATTAGAGAAAGTAGGAAAGGAAAGAGGAAGTGAAAAATGAGGGAGACTGTTTGAAAAAACCCATAAATGCTTTTATGCTTTACTGAGGTGGAAATGTTTCTGCTTCAATAAAAGAAAAATAAAACAAAGTGCAATAGAAAAAGGCCTATCAAATTAACCAAGACATACTTTACTTATTTGTCCCCCAAGCTTTTGCTCCACTGAAAGAAGTATAAATAGCAGCAGATGAAAACATGAGATATGAGTGTTGTGATGAGGTCAAAGTAAGGCTGTTTGCTCATTCTCAGAAACATAACATATTTTTTCAGTTTAATAAGCAGTTCATCTACAAAATCACAGTTTTTTGTAGATTTCCACCATTTAAAATTTGAACGGTGCTCTTAATTATGCTATTTTGTTGCACTTTCATTTACTGCATAGACTTAATGGTACTTAGTTGGAGAATTAACACCACCAGAATTTTATCAGTGTTTGTCTCCCAGTACTAGAGGAGGGAAGCATGCTTTGATTTTTCTTTTGCGAACTTTCTGGAAATTCTGCTAAACTTTGTGCTGTATTTGAAATGAAACCTAACTAATGGTAGAAATAGAGATAAATCATACTTAATTAAAATTTCGTAGTAGGCCAAGCCATGTACTTCAGTATCACATGCTCTTACCTTCTTATCTAGTGTATACCCTGTTACCCTATTTGCGAACTAGGCTATTGTTGTTCTTATTAATGTAAAACAGACAAAACTAGTAAGTTGACTCTGTTGCTATGCTGAAACATAGTGTTGTCATAACAAACTACCAAGAAGGCTAAAGCATTGTGAAGCCAATATCAAGGATTGGGTCAAAGTAAGGCTGTTTGCTGACTCTCAGAAATGCAACTACCTTACAGCAACATTATACCAAGACAAGAAATCAATCATCTGTCACAAACAGCAGAGATAAGTATATTCAACAATGTAAATTTTACATTGCAGGATTAACCTATGCTGGTGAAATTACACAAGCTTCTCTTTTTTTTTTTTTTTTGTACTTAATACAGTCAAATAGAAATGTATCTGAAGATGGTTCAAGTGAAAACACTGAACAACAGAGCTAGTCATTCTGATGACTAACAGGGTTTGACACAGCAGTCACGAGTTAGAGAGGCCGCTACATAATCTGAAGATGGGCCAAACGTCAGAGTTCAAGAGCAGGGTAATGTGAATGCAGCAAGTGCAGAGGCCAGCTGGTCGGGCACATAGAGATGCTGGCTCTAGTGTTGCTGAATTGGCTACCTAATAAATCTTCCCATGGCTGATTCTGTATTTCTATAGCAACTTTAATTAAAAATATATTCATACATAGAAGTGGTGTAAGGGATTTAGTTTTTTTTATATTTGAAAACATTTCAGTTCTGACCCCTGTAAACACTATATGCTATTTTAGAAATTAGAAGAGTGAGAGCTAGGATGAGTTGTTTGAAGCCAGCTTTTGCCCAAGTATGAGGCACTGTGTGAACTTTCCAGCCTCCATGAGCTTCCCCCTTTCCTCTTTTTGTGAAACTGAAACTTCAGCACTATTGTTAGAACTTCTTGCCTGCTTTGCCAGACTATTGTGGCACAAGCCACCAATGCGTAGTTACTATATTTGGTTTTTTGAAACTTTTAAATGATGATCCACTAAAGTGATTTATTCTGTATAATATTGCTGCTGTGTATCAGGGTATTCTCTGTTATGGCTGTGACACTGCCATGCACAGTGACCTTTGTTTGCATTTCAGTGTATGTCTGTGATAGTTTAGTCATTTTAAAGCATTAATAATGTGCATGCTTTATTAATGCAAACAAGACTTTGTCCTGTGAAAGAAACATCAGATTATTGTTGTTTTGCATCTGTTGAACATGTAAAGCATCAGCACTTTCGACCTCTTTTTACTATCATATCTCACTGCACTAGAAGTTACCTGTTGGTATAAGGATGCTGAAGGTCTTGTCATGGTTAGGAGCTGCGTATCTATAGGTAGGTTGAAAAAGTTAACTCACTACAAATGCTTCTGTTATCTTCTTTCTAGGTAGTGTTGGTAAGAAAACAATTCAGGCTGTTGCTCAAGTTCATTTTTCTTGTACATAAGTTCTATAAATCATGCAGGGAAAAAGCTTCTGTGCTGTACTTGCAGCTTTTTACAGGAAAAAGTTCAAGAAACAGCACATGAAAGTTGTCCTTTCTTTGTTGTTCTGTTCTGTCCTGAAGCTGTTTGGGAGAGAAGAGGGGAGGTGCAGGGAGGAGTATGAGGAGGAGGAGGGGGGAGGTGGAGCAAGGTTGGAGTCCCACACAAGGGGAACCACTGGCAAAGGAGCCGTTTCATATTGTGCTCCTCTGAGCTGTCTGTGCTTCTCTCTGTTTGTATTCGCTGGGAGTCAGCATGCACCTGTGTGTTGCAGCACTCACTGGTCTCTCACTCCAACTGGTTGTTTATCAATGCTGTCATGTTAGCAGCTCATGCAGAAATCAGCAGGAGAGAAGCAGAAGTGGATCCGGTAGACTCAAAAAAAAAAAAAAAAACCAAAAAAAAAAAGCAACTCAGAGCAAAGGAATTGTTTGGAGAGTTTCTGCCTCCATCTTGAGACGGAGGATGTCAGGAACAAACTTGCCTAGCTGGAATAGACTGACAAGGAGATGTGTGGAAAAGGGTAAGTTACTCACGAACAACTGCCGTTACTCTAGTTGTTTAATTTCAACTAGGATCAGTATGAAAGTTTCTTTTTCTAGCACTGTTGTAATACCCTTTAGTGAACTGTACAAAAAGGTAGAAGTCATACAGGTTTACATAAGTTTTCGTTAATCTGTGTGTGCGTATGCGTGCACATGCATGTGTGGCGGTTGTGCATTGTGTGTTGAATTTCATGATGTGTTGGTGTGCTGTGTGGTTCATCTTTGGATTAGACTCAGCTGCTCTGGTTCTCTCAGGGTAGTCTTGTTTTCTCTTGTTCATTTGTTCAGACATATCACATGCTCAGAAATAAAAACATGAACACACTTCCACACACAGGAAGCAACAGGAAAGTGCGATGTCTTCACTCCAGAGTAGACAGGATTTACTCCGGCTGAATCCAGTAACAGTAGTCTGCTTGTAAACCAAGATTATGCAGTACCTTTGCTCCAATTATAACAACATTATATTACATTCAATGTCGAGTGTTGGTAGTATATCAGTCATAGAGAGTGAGGCAGTTTGTAACAGTGATTTTTAGCAGAAGTGCTATAGTTGTTTGTTGCAGTGCTCATTCAAAGTCTGAGCATTTTGTGAAATCATGACTTTGTCATTTATTATTTATGCTTTTTCTTTGTACACTCCATTTTATTTGTACCCCATAAAAATAAGTCTGGGCTAAATAACAAAGATCTCTCTGCGCATTATAGTACAGTACATTAGCAGCAATAACTACATCCTCAAAAATGACCACACACTTGACCACACATCACCTTTAAAACACATTATCACCTTTTTTTTTTTTTTTTTTTTTAAATGGAGGACATATTAGTGAGAGATTTTTAGTAGCCATAATAGTTTTATATCCATCATTTGAGTTGTATTGTTAATCCATAATTTGAAGAAGTGGTAAACTTTTTAAAGGCTACACTTGATAAATAACTTTAAAGCTGTATTAATCTAAATTTTGCCATTAATGGGTAAAAAACAGCATATATATATTATTCACATTATTTTGATATAATTTTTACATTAAACGGCAAACATATGAGCAAACGGTTGATTCTTTACACATCCAGATCACGTGGAGCAACAGTAGTCTTCATTTGGTGTCCTGTGTTGTTGAGTGTTACTCTGACGTTCACTGTCATTTATTAACGTTGTTGCCACAGACTCATGAGAAAAATATCTGGGTCTTTAGCTAACTAGACATTTGATTTTTTTGTTTTTTTGTTTTTTTTTTTTTGTGCCAGGCATACACTATAAATTTGGTTTTCTTTATTCCACAGCAAACAGAATAGTAAAGTTACCATAATCATTCATTAAACTGTCTATGCTTTAGCAAGACTCAATGTGTGTATTTTATGTACAGTATAACCAACAGACTCTTGTCTTCAACTGTTGGCTTTGATCATCAACCCAAATATGTATATTTTATGAGTTTTCCAGTTTTAAAACTTACATGCTTTCTGAGGAAACTGTTTAGTCGCATTCCTATTTTTTAACAGGCCTCTCCGAAGATAGCTGTTTGTGGAAATACTGACATCAGTGATAACTATGATTAGTCATCTCACTCATTAACCAAGGAAAGTTTTAAAGAGGCAGAGCAAGACATAGACATAAAGGCAAATATGCCTGTTTTACATATTTGTATGATCTGAAACTGAATTACTGTTTAGGAATAGAGAGCAAAAATTGTTTTGAAAAAAGTAGTGGAGGTTGTCGGGAGGAGAAAGGCATGTTTCAGGCTCTGCATGCTTCACATTCTTAGCTGCTGACCTCTATGGAAAATAACAACAGCCAAGCTTGAAGGTCACTCTGCTGTGGCCATTGGCTGAAGCCGACTTGTTAGTGGTACCAAAAAGTTGATCTTTGTAAGTTTCTGTAATTATATAATCCATGATGCGAGCTTTTCCACAATGAGGATGAAAATGTTAAAAAATAAATGCTGTAGAATTTGGACTGTGAAGTTATCAGTAGAAGACAATTCTCTCATGTCTCTTAATAGTGTGGACTTTGCATTAACTTCAACCTTAGCTTTATACTGTATATATTGTGTGTTCCACAGCGAAGTCTCAACACACTTTAATGCTAAACATCAGCACTATGGAGCCAGAGCAGTGACAGTTAAACTTGGCACTAAAAACAAAATTGGAACTGAAGAATAAAACATTGGCACTGAAGTGTTTGTAGTGTGTTTGTTATTGTTGGCATTAAAAAAAAAAAGGCATTAAGACTTCAATTTTTTTTTTGAGTGACAATACCAATTTTGTCAATGTTTTTCAAAGCCTCCAGTTTTACTTTCCTGTCCCTTTTTATGTGTTGAGGGGAGGGATTGCATATTAAGGATCAAACAGCATGGCTCATGCATCACTGTCCACTCTATGTTGTAAACATTAAATACATTTTCTTCTAGTAAGATTGTTATTGTGGATGTTTATAATTACCATTCTTACTAGTGGAAAATGCAAATTTGACTAGGTGAAGTACCATTATGGATTTTTAAACTGTAATTAAAGACAGTAGTGTTTTTATAATGGCTTACCATAGACGACTCTCGCTGCCGAGCGTGACTGTAGACCAGCATGAGCTTCCAAAACCACAAGCAAGTCTGTCACTGTCAAATTTTTTCCCATCAGAATTAGGTTGGCTGGTGTGAAGGTAATGTTAGCATTTAACTAGCTTAATAATCTTATTGGTTTTGGCAGAGGTCCGCTGGAGCAGGTCCACAGCAGCAGACACGCAGGATTGATGAGTGCAAAACCCTGAGCTTTAACTATGAGTGTTGTAGCTGGCACATATTTTGTGTTAAAGTCACACTGGCCTCTGACCTGAAGCAAAAAAAGGCACTACAGGATGTGAGACTTAGCTAGCGTTACCGTTAACCACAGGTTAGCTAACTAGCTACATTGCTAAGGCCTAATGGTAAGATATACACTAACTTGCTTCAGCAGTGTCTGCCAAACCAGTATAACATCATTAAACTATCCTAGTTAGTTAAAAGCTAACTTCAGAACAGCTCAGCCAGATGTCTCTCGCTGCTGTGCAGATTGCTGCTGAATATACAGTAATCATGAGCTTCTTAGCCCTGCCCCTCAAAGCCTTCCTTTCCATGCCAAAACAGTGACAGAAAAGTGGAAAAAAAAAGTCATTAACACTGCTGTCACTGAAAAACCAACTTGGATTATAATTTTTCAGTATCAATACTTTTTTTTTTTAGTTTTATTTTTTTTCCAGTGCCAAAGTTTAATTCACTTTAAAGTTAAATGTCATTGTTCTGGCTCCATATAGCAAAAGCATTTGAACTAAAGATATTTCTCAAGTTAAAAGCCTGCAGTCAGTGACTCACCAAAGCTAAGCAGTGGGTAAGGATGTGACAGAAAACACTTGTCTTGCAGTAAGAAGCATGAGTCTGTGTTTTATGGTACTAATCGTACAGCATTTCACTGAATGGTTAAAAATAAACCCTGAACAAACAAGGACCAATGCATTAGTAACAATGAGAACCTCTGTGTGGTTACTTTCATATTAAAGAAGTATCTCTCATATTTTACAGAATAGTTGAGATATTTTTACTGATGACCTTTTATCCACTTTTCATACTTTCACTGCTAATAGTGTCCCCTTTTTACACAAAGTTGCAGAAATAGGGGCCACTATGGATTGATATGTTTTTATTTTAAAAAGTTTTCTCTTAGTGCTATGTTCTCGATGAATGAAATTAGTATATATATATATATATATTTTTTTTTTTATCCAAATTGTGCAGCTCTTTTAAAACCAAAAATGTATAACTTTATTAAGCAGTATTTTTGTTATCATAGCCTTAGCTACTTTCAGGGCTCACTGTATGCTACCAGCCCAATGTGCCAGTTTAAGTTCAGCAAATCTTAACATTAAAGACATGTTCCTCCTGACCGCTTGTTAATGTTGTGATTTTTGCGGCAGAAATGCTGCCTGGTAATCAGGATTAATGGGCCTGTGCATATATTGCACATGTGAGTCTGAGGTTACGTGAGGAAACAGTCTGGTGTAGTACTTTATGGCGCTATATCCCCACGTCTCATGGGCAGAGATGACTGAAAAGAGCTGTCTGAAACAGCTCATTTATAGGCAGGGCAGCCCCTTGTTTTTAAAAAGAAAAAAAGAAAGAGCCTAATAAACCAGCTTCTCGTGTGCCTGCTACACCACACGCTTGCTGTCTGTTGTAAAATATGATCATGCCGCTTGCCTCTTTTGTTTCCTCTCTTTGCCCTTATGACCTTTTCTCCTCTCTCTCGCTCTCTCGCTCTCTCATTTTTTGTTTTGGTCCTCTAGAATGGCTTCTAGCAATCTCCATTTCTGCTTCTGTTTTCAGTACATGAGTATCAAGGAAACAAAAAGAAAAAACGCTGCACAGTGTGAAGATGAATTTTATTTCTGACAGTTCACATTTGGATCACAGGAAAAATGGATACATTGTGATGTTGTACTGCCCTCAACAGCCTTTCCTGGAATACAAACAGCAGTCACAGAGAAAATGCCAGGTCATGATGTACAAAAAGAGCACACTCAATAATTATAAATTGGCTCATTAATTATGCCTATTGAATGGTCATATTTTTTTTGTGAAATATGATTTTGTTCACTGTACTTCCACACCAGAAAGATCTTTTTCTTCTTTGTAGGGCCTCATTGGTTTAATCCCAGTAACTTTATGATTGCTTCTGAGAAATCTGGATATTGACCATAGAACAGGGCTAAAATAAACAACTTACTCTGAAGGGATCAAGAGTGTTAGACCTTCTAAAATTACAGCCCTCAGAACATACCCAGATGTTGCCTTTCTGATCCTCCTCAGCTAACACGTGATGAAGCTGTAGTGCAGAGTGGTGTGGATCGCTGATGCAGTACAGCCCTCTAAGTGAAGGGATTAACATTTTTTGCCATTCTGGGATCCTGCTGCTGTGACCAACCTGCTAGAAATGCAGAATCTCACAGTATGTAGCTGGGCCTAGGAAAAAAACAGACTGATGTGTGATATATAAAATATAGGTTATGATCAAATATTACATTATTTTCTTTACTGCTATTGTGACGTATACCTATATATTTAAGATACCTGTTCAGAAATTTATGTTTATTTAGTCTGACATAGGTAAGTAGGAAGTAGGTCAATTAAGATTGTAATTTGGATTAAACAGAGCAGAGAAACCAGCAAAGGTTTAAAACCACATTTTAAAGGAGAGCTCTGCAGATTTTATGTTTGTTTGCAGGCAAAGTCTTTTTTGGGTGTTTTGTGGCCTATGTGAAAAAAGTTGTATAAAGTTTTTTTTTTTTTTTTTAAACACCAGAGGAAGTCTGATAAATTGCCTCAAGTGACCTGATATGTCAGTAAGCATTGGTTGAGGACTATTATATCTGGGGAAAAAAAGACATCTGTAGGATGTGGAGTTGGAGAAAGGAGTGAGCTCATCTGACCACTGTAGGCTGCACCTCATTCCTTTTAAGCAGAGATGGTTCTTTTCTCTTCCAAGTGTCCCAGTAAGTTATGACAATTTGACAGTGAACCATTTTCATTTCATCATTTACACATTTGCTTTTCCTATAAAAGCACACAACTGCCATCTTACATATTCAGCAAACAAGAAAGCAGGCATCTCATTTGAGTCCTTTTCCATGCCAGTCATTGAATACAATTTTAGCATTCACTGGTATTTTGACTTTTTGTTTTTCTGCCCCCTCCTGGGAACAGTAGTCTCTGCTAGATGTTGAAGTCTTTTAACTATGTTTCTGCTTTGGAGTTTCTGTAATTCCTGGGCCGGGTAGTCTCAGTGGGAGCTGCTGCCTCTGGTTGTGGGGCAAACACAAAATAATAAGCAGTGAACTTCAGATTGGGCTCTTGATTGATTGTGTGTTCACTAGTACTTGTGATTTTGTCTCAGTACAGGAAATAGTGTATTATGTTCTTACTACGCTTATTGTAGGTTTAAAAAAAACAGAACCCTTCACCCCAGTGCAATTTTTATGTTGTCTAACACAGAAACAAATGTTTTTGATGATCTTGTAATATGTGTATAGTAAATTAAAGCCCCACCAGTACCAGATTTTTGGCAGGCAGACAGCAACGATGAGCAAGATTGTACTGAACAAGATGTTTTGCAGTTGTGCTGAAAAATGAACCTCAACCTACTCTGATGGAGAAATTTTGGCATTTTGCAATGTACTGTATTTTTGACACTTGATATACATGGTTACCATGTATCTGCATATGCTTATAGCAGTATAATATATGTATAACAGTATAAAGACCCATTTGATTTAGTACTATACTGTACTGTGACTGGATAAGAACATGATTAATACAAGGCAAATCAGTCCTTCAGTGATGACTATTTGGGAGGACGGAAAGCAAAAATGGGTTTAGGGTATACCTGCAATTCCCTGCTGGTAAGTGAAACAGTTAAGGTAAAAAATAAAGATAAGTTTATTTAAATGGCACAGACATTTGCATGCATGTTAATTGAGTATGGTTACAGTTAAACTGAAAGACAAAGGAGAGGTAGAGTGAAGCCCATTTTACATTTCAGATAGAGCTCTGTCCAGCTTGTTTTTTCTCAACAGTCACATCATGTATCTTCTCTGGTAGTTCTTATCCTAATCCCACTCTTTGTTACACCTTTGTGTAACTAGAGTTGTTAACTCCAACAAACTCTCTACTGGCTCAGAACAAAAACATTTCCCTGCACATCAAGAGTGGATTAATATATTTGGCAGTGGTTGTGCCATAACAAATATTTCTAGGTATGATCTGCAAAGGGTGCCATGGATATATGTTTTAAAAAATCAGCATCCATGTGAAACCAGACTTTACTTTGGACAAAAGGATACAGTTTTAGACATGTTTGTTCTGTTGTTAGTAAAATAAATTACCTGTGTAACCGCAACATAAGTGCTGGTGGCCTATCCAGAGAAGGATGAGCACATTCACACCATTCTAAAATAAATCTACACTGGCAAAGATTTGGACACAGGGTCTCACACAATGGGTTAGTGTGTCAAAACTTTTAACTGGCTGTTATTTAGCAAACTTTTACCCTACAGATGTACAGTTCTCTCATTGGACATCTCAATGTTTTGCAAGAAGTTTCAGTCCCTTGTGATGTAGAGATACAGGTTCTGCGCAATGTAATAAAAAAACATAGCCCCATCATTATGGGACTGGACCATTTATCATGGCCTGAAATAACCAAAGGAGTTTCCTAATTCAATGTTGCAGCTTATAAAATGAGATTATTCCTCTTGCCTTTTCTCCCTCACTATCAGCAGTGCCCAGTAGTTCCTATCTTGCTATCAATTCCTCATAGTAAACCTCTGCAGTGTGGGCTGAATCAGCACCATGAATGGAAGTACAGACCCTTGGGCCAGGAGGCATTACATCCTCTTCCAGTATGTGAGATTTTCTTGCTGAGTATGCATTTTCTTTAGAGGCAAAAGGATAGAAATGCACATTTCTCTTTACATTTAAGACTAACCAAAGATATTACCTGATTTGCTCTCAAAATCTTTTCTGTAAAAAAAGAGGGATAATTGTTCATATGAATCTGTGAGTAAAAGGAATGAAGGCAATAGTTACTTGTCTGCTAAATGTAGTGGTTCTGTGTCAGCCCAAACGTATCACCTGAACATCTCACTGATACAGTGGACATAGGTGTGGCTTACAACTTAACTGAACGCATGTTCAGCCTGCTGTGGACCAATTGAGTTGTATATCACACTTCTGGTTGTCACCATTAGCAGAAAGGTTGGTGTCTCAAAACAGGATGTTGTAGTTACATGAAACCTACTGTGGGAGGTTAGTTTTACCAAGCCATGAGTATCAAGGAAACAAAGTCACAAGCCATGGTGACTAGGTGGAGCATTTTATACAGTAAGGAAAAGCGGGTTACCTGCAACACTAATGAAATTTGATGATACATTTCTAGAAAGTTATTGTCAAGTATGTGACTCATTTGTGCTCTGCACCCAAGGTGTGCACACAGAGCAGTGGGCAGCCATCACTGCAGCGCCCGGGGAGCAACTGGGGGTCCAGTGCCTTGCTCAAGGGTCTCACCTCAGTCAAGGTATTGAAGTTGGACAGAGTGCTGGCTGTTTACTCCGCCACACCGACAATTCCTGCCAGTCCGACTCCCTATCCATTAGGCCACGACTGCCCCCTGCTTGCTGGTTGGCCTGTGGGAAAGCTTTTAACATAAGCAGCTGCCACAGAAAAAGGCCTGGTTTTATTAGCAGTACCATAGCACAACTTTGATAATACAATCAATAAGCAGTTAAATGATAATGATATCTGAAAGTACAGTAACAGGAACATAGGAGTGAAACTCTAAACCATAGAGATTCAGATAGGAGCTACTGAATAGCAGAGATTAGCCACTGAGGCAAATGTGGGGACTGGTATGGGTTGGCTATGGGAACTTTCCGACCCCTAAGTGAAATTGTATCTCTTGTCCTAGGTTCTTCTTTACTTTCCCCTGTCCTTTGCCTGCTTTAGAAACAAGTTCTGAGAGCTAAATTTCAGCACCCCTCAGGAGGTAGTACTAAATTGAGTCCCAGGTACTTGTTGAGGGGATGAGGTGGGTAGTTGGGGGGCTTTAGCCTGTGATTGGTCAACTAGCTCCTGCTCTTAATTGGTCAAATGCGTGTGTCGTCACGGCTCCATTATTTTCATAAATGCACTAAATGCCAAAACCCCATATTTCCATTCTCCATATACCTGCTGCTACAGCTAAATAAGATTTCTAACTTGTGTTCCCACCAGGTCCATGAGCTTTGCCTTACGCCTGCTCCTTTCTTCACTCTGCTGTAATTATGCGTCTGTGTTTATTTCTGCCAGACTGGCATACACTATTAGCTGAAGCCCAGCATTCACTTGTGAAAGTAATACAGTAAGTGACTGCAATAGTCACATCATGTGTATGTTAGAGAGATACATACACACACACACACACACACACACACACACACACACACACACACACACACACACACACACACACACACACACACACACACACACACACACACACACACACACACACAGCGATCCAGAGAAGGACGGAAGGAGAACCAGGCTGTTGGAACAAACTTATTATTGCCACTGCACTGTTTGATTAAAATATAAATACATGTCAATGCTGTGAGATCAGCTACGTTATCATTTAAAAAGAGTGGAGACTGAGAGAATCTTTGGTTTCTCCCCCATCCCAGTTTGCTTTTTGGATACATGTATAAAAATAACAACAATTATCCTTCCTGTTCCTAAAATACAGTGGAAAAGCAAAGCAAAACCCACTACCTTTGCCCTACAGGTACAGATTATGGGTAGGTCCAGTTCATGGTTCATTGAATTCCTGTGGTGGAAAAACGTCTCTAGTAACCTGTTTTCAGTGGAGCCTACAAAGGCCTGCGCATTGTCAGACCTGCTTAAAACCCGGGTCAACTGTAGGGTTTCTAATGGAAGTCAAGTAAGCATTGATGATAAACAGGTATTTTCAATGTGCATGCTTTGGTATAAAAGGAGTATTTGTGTGGTGGCTGTGGTTACTACATCTGTAAAACAGTGATGCCTTTAGAAGTAGTCTTTGCCATTGCTTTAGAGTTCTTATGAATGAATAATTATTGGTGAATGAAGACATCCAGTTGCCACAAGACATTGTTGAACAGCTACACCCAACTCTGAAATTTAACCATATGTTAATACAACTGAAGTAATGTAGTAATGCTTTGAGGACATTTAGCTACACAGCCTGAAAATGATTAATGCAGCTTTAAAAGGCTTCTAATCAGGGTAAGCTAGGTATGTTTGATCATTGCTATTTTAAGCAGAGAAATTGTGTATGCACTAATCAATATATTTTTAACAGTCCAACTTAAATAACTTCTAATTACCTTTTGCTGTCACAAGTGATGCTGATTTGTTTTTTTTTTTATTAATACTTATTTTTTTCTTAAAAAGAAGAGAAGTACTTCAGATTTATATGATTAACAGCTGTTGGCATGCTGATACCTGGCAGGGATTTACAGAGACAACTGTAGCGGTATTATTGGTAGAGGAGACAGATACAGGTCTTTTATTGCCAAAGCCAATTTCAATACTTGCTGGGGTTTTTAAACACCTTCAGGTATTATTTACTGGTTATAGGTTGCTTGTTGAATTGATATTTGATAGTTTATTTTTACTGTATTCATTAATCCATGTACCTGCCACTATTTATGTCGCCATTTTTAAAATGTAATCTTTGACATTTTTCTGTGAAAGTTACATAATAGTAATTATATCTATGACTCACATGTCCGTACATGTCAGTAGATTGGAAATGGTATATTTTCACTGTTAGACTCGTTTATCTCAAAAGTTTAAATCTGGGACCCAGTGGTTTTACGAAGTTAACACTAACCCCCTTAGCTAATGTCTGACCACATTTCAAAACAGATGGCTAGATCTAAGCAGTTACTAGACCAGTGGAAAAACATTAGTAGTATATGTGAGATGAATAAATTACTGAAAGTTGATTCTAGTTACTTTGGTATAAGAAGTTTTTTACTGTTTTTTCATAATTGTATTTGCCAAATGTCTACAGCTGAGTTAGCAAATGCAGAGTTGTTATAATCTGTATTCAGAAATATCAGTTTCCCTTCTACAGTGTCATGTTTTACCTGATCATTAACTTTGCACTTTTTGCAATTAGTTGGCTGCAGTTGTGTGCACTTTCATTTGTGGTATTTGCATTGTGCTGGATCAAAAATCTCAGCTTTTTCCCTATGTACATTTTATAGATTTGTTTGACATGTAATTGTCTATCTGCATTCTGCCTTTTCCCACACATGTAAACAAATATCCCAGCATACACAAATGCTCATGTACTGTACATAACTGGCAGTAAATGGAACAGAGAAGGGCCACCTGGTTCCTGTGCGTTTCAGAAAGCTTTACTTTCAGGGCGAGCCTCGCTACTTAGTTAAACAAAAGGGCCTCCGTGTTGGTCCTCTAGATAAACACACTGTCCAGAGAAAACATGGGCATGGTTACACTTTAACCTGCCCAGGGAGGCCACAGCTACATCCTCCCTGACAGTATGGCCCAGACTGGGCTACAGTTCAGACCTGCAGCAAGAATCATGTGCTGCACGTGAAACCATGCTGGTCTGTCAAACAATGGTGCCTTTGACAGCCATACCCCCCCCCCCTTCCCTAGTCTACAATACAGTCAGATCACTGTCTCTCCAGGGCTTGGGTGTCACTCCCCATCCCTGTTGTGCTCCTCTGGAGCTCTCCAGCTGGTTTTTAGGCTCTGGGATATGTAGGCAGCAGCACAGAGGATGTATAGTCAAAGTTCAGCCCAGATTAGTCCAGCAGAGAGGCCAGCAGAATCTCAGCCCAGCCAAGTCCAAGCTATTCCTGCATACATAAATAACCTGACAAGTTTGGCCAGTTTAGAGGCGGCTCAACTGGTCCTTTTTAGGCAAACCCACTTGGTAATTTCAGCTTTGGTCTGACCCCTCAGCCCTGCTCATGCATTTTGACTTTGACACTGGCTGTTTTGTGGGTGCTGTAAGTGGTGCACCACATTGCAGTGCACACACATTGCCATATTCAACTCATGTAGAGGCAATATGCATAATTAAATATTTGACTTAGAGGGTTCGTTTGGCTATGTAATATATTTTCATGGCATGTTTATCAGAATAAGCTTTTGAAGTTAGCTTCATTCAGTTTTTGCTGTAACAATGTATTTACCCATATTGACAAAGGTGAAATTGCATTAAAGCTAATGTTCAGGCTTTACTGGATTCATACAGTACTGACATGTTTCCTGAGTATCTTCCTGCACATAAATCAGAGGTGAAAGGAGGAACAGTACATGTATGTTGCTATGCCTAGATTACTGTTATAGGCAGAGGGTTGCTTGGATATATAGGGAGGCAAAAATCCTGTTTTTTAGTTAAGTCTACTCTGAAGCAATTGTGAATATTATAATTAATATACAGTAAGAATGAAGGGGTTAAAGAAAGTAACAGTTTCCAACACTTGATACAACAGATTTTTATCTACTTGTTAGATGATGAACATAAAGGCAAGCAATAAGTGTTATCTGATGGTCTAGTTATGCAGAGCTGTCACCTCCCCCAGGCCCAGCGGCAATCGTGTAAACAGACAGTGATCTAGAGGAATGCTGGACTCGGTGACCTCCCGCCCCGAGTGCTGTTACAAGTGCACTGAGTTCAGCTGAAACAGCCCGCCCCATGCTGTGCCTTCCTAAAGCTCCGCCTAGCTCTACCCCAGCGTGAGGCCCCTCAGGGTGGAAAAAAAAACACACCTCTTTCACCCAACACCACAGCCTGCTCACGTATACACACATATGAAAACATGAACAGACAGACACACAAATGCTGAAGTGTTTACTTTCTTTACCACCCCAGCTGTCAGAGCACCGAGGTCTTTAGTTTCGACAGTATCAAGTCATCTTTGTTTAAAAGCTGTGTAGCAATATACCGGTACTTATCTCTTCCCTATTCATTTAATCTTGCTGCAGTTATATTTTCTTAGCTTTAGATATTTTTCATTGAAAATAGATGAATTCAATTCACCACTATATAAACTTTTCTCTGGCACTCTTTACTCTCTTTCTCTGCTCTGACATTATGGGGTATTTGCTAACCTTTTAATGCACCAATGTACTAAGTATGATTGTAGATGTAAAATAAGAGCACACAATTTTTGATCGTTTTTTTTAAATCAAAAAAGGTGAGGTCAAAGGGTTTTTAAAAGAAATTGATCTTTTTCACTTGAAAAATGTGCCTGTAATTCAAGAAAGCCATTGTATAGTGTCAAGCAGACACTGCCCTCTGCTGGAGTGCAAACAGAGGAGCAAGGACAGGTTGGACGCCCTAGGATGTGGAATTGTGAAGACAGAAACATTTTATGAAGTACAGACAAAAAGAGCAGAGTCACTGTAGAGACTAAAAACTAGGAAATTTAATTTGCTTCTGAAATGGTTTCATACTAGATGTAACCTCATTCACATCTCATGAATAAATCAAGTAAATCATCAGGTGGAAGGCCTATTTAAAACATAGCATGAAGTTGTGTTGCAGCTGCTTGCCTGCCATGGATTCCGAATCTTAAGTGGATTTTATCATGATTGCAGCAAAGGCACAGTAAACCAGACACTAGTGATTATCACTTTGCTGCACCTCATCCCATTAAACACAAGGGGCCTTACACACATGTGCATTGCTTGTGCAGACAATTAGATATGTGGATACAGACACACATACACACAGACACACAATTGTTAGTCGTTGTCTGAGGAAAGGAGAAGCTGTCTGGTGCCATAGCAACCAATGCGGATATCCCACCCTTCTAGAGTAAGAGAGGGGGGAAAAAAACAGATGTGGCAATGATAGATTGACAAGACCCTAATGAGATCCTTCATACTGAGATGAACAGAGACTACCTCTTCATCCCTCTGTCTGTGTCCATCTCTCAGCTTTGTTTTTCTGTCTCTTTCTATCTGTCTGAGTGGGTTGTCTGCCAGTTTGTCATAGTGAGACTAAATGGGGAAGTAGAAGCATTATAATGTGGCAAGAAAAGGGGAGAACACGAACTGATGGGGAAGAAGAGAAATGAAAACAAGGCAAGAAAAAAAGAGAGTTAGACTACTCTCTTGGGCATGTCTCACTGAGTACAGCCTCAAAAAGCAGACATTGCCGCAGTCTGCATCAGCCTCTCTTTCACCACTGTGACTCCCATTTGAACTGCAATCTCATATGTAATACCATTATTCTGGCCTACATACCAGGTTACATAACACTCTGAGCCAAATCCTGACCTAAATCTGCAAAACAGCCACTCTTGCTGATCAAAATGTTAACTCTATATCTGCTCTGGAGTATGTGGACCACCCGAATGGAAAAAGTCACTATTATGTTAGGTTGTTATTATTATAACTTTGTTGTTAGCCAAATTTGAATGATTTAGACTAATTGCTCTGATTTACTCATCACTTTTTTCTCCTCCTTTAGGTCGCTGCATGAACGTCTATATTGGATGGAGAACGCCAGCCACTTTCCCACTGGTAAGTTTTCCTTTACTGAACCTCACTTCCTGGGCTTGCCTGCAGGTGGAAGTCACACCCACTGCACAGTACAATGTGAGCACCAGAACCATGGTGTTTTTAAAAGAAATTAAAAAAAAAACTCCTTTCTCCATTTCACTGTTCCTGACTGCCAAGTTTGGTGTGATGTGACAAAATGACAGACTGTTGATGGCCACTTCACCTTAGTACTAAAGTGTGAGAGTCGGTGTGTGCGTTCTTTTGTCTGTGTGCTGTTGGTGCTATTTATGTCACTAATATATGTGGACTAGACCTCATGAAGTGACTCACAGCACTGGCATGACCTATTTTATTTTATTTATTTATTTTTAAACCAAAGTGTCACTGTGAGGTCTGTGTGCAACGCAAGCCAGCTTTGCTAATACTGTTGAGCTTTGATGTGCTGCCCTGAAGTGAGCTTGGAGCTTGTCAGTGATTCTATATATTCACAAAGGGAATGAATGAGATTTGAGAAAGGCCTTTAGGTTATGTTAAAAAAAAAAAAAAAAAAAAAAAGTGGATTATAATTTAGAGCTAACATGTCTCTTGTTCTCTTATAGAGTGGTATGACCTCTAGTTGGTGATCATAAGGCACATAACCTCTCGGGTAAACAAGAAAAGAGAAAAACTCTTTTTCTTTAAAATGCTTTGTCCTCATATGACCTGGTTACACGTCTTGACGATACTTCCTAGGGCGACCATACATGGCGAATTTCTTTGCTCTGGGTGAATACAGCACATCAAAAATGAAAGACAGGTGCATTAGTTCTCTCCTACATTTCTACACTCACCCCCAGAGAAAAATAGTGAAATGGGAGTGGAGAGCATCCAGTCACTCTACTGTCTCCAATGCTTCTACTTCTTTTCAGGAGTGTGGCTCCACCTGATGCACACACCTGCTTGTTCACTCATCTAAACCACGACTCGTGAGGTGGGAGGTTAGCGTGGGTGGAGTGGGGCGTGTAACATCAGCCAATAGTACCCCTTATCCAAAGAGCATTGAAGTGATTTGACACGTTCATTCAGCCAATCACAGAGCACTGCAGCAAAGAAAGGAGCTGTAGTTTTAAAAAAAAAAAAAAGTAATAGTAAATAGACTGAAAATGTATTCAAAGAGGTCATCTTTGCCGGGCTCCATTTCTCTGTTTCACATCGCAGTGTTCTGTATATGATGTGATGACAAAATTGCTGTTATTAGCAAGTGTGCATAATTTTAATGTATTAAATGTGATATAGGTATTTATGATTAATACAGTACCACATTTTGAGTTTGGTACCCCCAGATGTTTAAAGTCTACATTCTGGTTTCTATACAATATATTTCTCAAAACCATCAGTACAGTTTGGCTTCTAATGAGCAACATTTTATCCATCATGTCCTAATCACACCATTTCTCTTGATGGCAATAAGTTAAGGGCATTGCTGAACCCGTTGCTTTAAAGTTCACTGTTAAGAAGAGATGTTTTGTCTCTGTCGGAATACCAGATATTTTATCCGTCACTCATTCACTTCTTAATTTTACTTATTTTTTTAATTTTAAATTGGGATTTCCCCATAACACACCTTGACCTAAAACAAAACGTGGAATAATAAATGTGGATGACTTTCATTTATCTCATTAGGAACATATACTTATACTTTAAATACATGTAGTGCCTTATGTATTGTACTTCAACCTCAACCTCTGTCAGTTCCTAAAGAATCAATTCAGGAAGTGGGTTTTCTGCCTCATTCAGTCACACTATGCATATTATCTGGCCTGACACAGCGTGGCAGTACAGTATTAATGGCTACAGACACATGCCAGACAGCAGTGACCTGCTGGCAGAGGACCTCTCTATCAGTATGCACTTTAGTGTACATGTTGCCATTTCCTCACTGTTGTTATTTCGGTGTGTAATGAGTGAACGTGTAGAGAATATTCCCTGGTTGGATATGAATAGTAGTTGTTGCAAGGTTTTACCTTGTGTTGTTGTTGGAGCAATTTTTGTGCTTGTTTTTGTAACAGTGTTAACGTCATACTGTACAGCAACAAAACCAGACAGACGCAAGTTTATGTTTCATTAATGTGATGTATGATATTTAGGTAGACTATTACCTTCTAGACTTGACATCCGTGTTTATGTCTATGGTGCATACATGTTCAATAACAACTCAGCAATAAATGGAAAATACTTACATGTGCAGTGAAAGTGAATGGTCAAAAGTAGATTGTGGCGCTTTTGAGACTACCTGTGGAAATATACGATTGAATGTGAAAATACAGAATTTCTACAGCTACTCAGTGTCTTAAAATAGGGTGGTCACAATGCCACCTTATTCATCATAGTAGGTAGCTGACAGTTTATACTTTCAGCTGTATTTGCTCTAAGCATTTTGAAAACGTGTTAACAGACCTTAAGTTTGCTCTGTCAAAAACAGTCAGTTTTTCGTCTGGATCAGGGTGCAGGTCATGGAATTTTTAAATGGATTTTTTAACAGAGGGATGTCATTTGTTTTGTTTAACATTTTTTTTCTATTTTCTCATGAACAACTACTGTACGTGTGGCTCATGTACCCTATGATCATCTTGATGCAGATTCCCCTTCATGGCCGGATTAGACATTACTGAATATTTCATCTTGAGTTAAAAAATAGTCATGTAGATTTATCAGACACACCATTAAAAATGTTTAATGTTAAATGATTATGTCTAGGAGATTAAGTACCATTTTAATCTATAAAAACAGCATTCCCTCTTGTAGGATTTATGTATTTGTTTAGGAGTTGAATAGGATTTTCTTTTACAAGGAATCCTTCTAGTTCAGAGCAGAAGTCGCCACTTAGATAAATAAAATTTCCTCAACTTTTAACAAGCCATGTAGTAGGTTGTTGTATTGTTTGCTTGTTATCCAGATGAACTGATATCTTAGAGACAGGGTTGAATAGAAGTCCATGTCTCACTGTAAACATTGACATTTCTGCCTTTGTCAAGTAACAGGATTTTGCACTGCAATGTATAGAAAAAAATCTTATCCTATTGAAAAGTTCTAAAATTGATGTGTTTTAAAGTAGCTTTAACAGATGTTTATTTTTTAGTTTTTTAGTAGTATCTGTAGTTGCTTCATAAGTATTCCTTTGTTTTACAGTAAAAAAAAAAAAAAAGGTTTTTGTATAAGTGGAGGGTTAAAGTTTGCAGTATAGTCTCTTCTGCAAAATCTGTTAATATTTATTTAGCCACACTGTATGCATAATAAATTTCTGTACTTTTACTCTAAATTAATGACATTCTGGTATTTCACACAATACTGGTTGTAATAACCTTCAGCTTTTGAGATGTGCTTCGTAATGCTTTATTTTTCATATGAGTTTAATTTAGTAATATGTTTTTATTCTCCAAGTGTTGTTCAAACCACTACTGGGATGGCCACATAACTCACATTCTTGCATTTTTTTGACTGGACATAACAGAAATGTGTCCAAAATTTCCTTTTAAAACTGCAATTCATGAGGACCTGAACAAAACAAAGTGAAATATTTCCTTTAGCTGAACTGAGAGCTTGGTGAAACAAGATAAAAACGGTCTGCTAATCAGACTGAGTTGCCTTTACATTTCATCTCTGTTTGAAGTGATTGGAGATGGGGGCAGTGATTCAGGGGTCTGGAACAACGCCACAGAAACTGGGAGATGAATTAAAACAATGTCAGTATGAAGATACAAAAGTAGTTTCCTGTCATAATGATCTCGAGCTGTCAGTTAATTAATCTCTATTAAAGAGTCGGCATTATAGCGTAATGACTTTTCTGAACAAATGACTAGTCTTGCAGAGGTCATTTTATCACCTACAGTATTGTTTCATGTAGTTTATGAATACAACATAAGGCTGAATCATTTTGCTGATTGATTTTAATTTTTTTTTTTTTAATTTAATTTGCTCTAAAGCTGAGTCCAATGATGGCATCATCACATGTGCATGTAATGAGGGTCTTAGGAACATGATTGGTAGGCACGTCTGTTGGAGCTACACTGAGGTGAGGGACCACTGTATACCCACTGTCTGTCCCTGTCTGTCTGTCTGTCCCTGTCTCCCAGCTTCACAGCTGTAGTTCATGACTCACGTTTGCTTTCTGTTGTGCATGTGTCTGTGTATGTGTGCGTGCACACTGGAAAGGCTGAGGAAGATGCAGTACCGTGTAGACTTGGGTGGGTCTCCGCTGCATGCTCTTACCACAGTACAACACTATGTGAATGAGATATATGCTTGTTCCACATTGTGTGTTCCGTGTGTGGGTGTGTGGTCGAGGATATGATTCAGACTGATTTTAGTGATGGAGTGACCAGTGTGTTTCATGCCCCAAGTGAAAGTGCAGCTGAGTCATCGGACACAATAGTACAGAAACCACAGTTGTCCACACACCCGAGTGCCATAAGAATACACACATACAGAGTTACTTGATTGCTGAAGTTAAGGATTTTTGCTTCCTCATAATGGCTTTCCACTGTTCTGAATCATGTCTCAAATGGCATTGAAATGACACACCCAGAAAAGTTGTCTCATTTATTGCTGTTGAAACAAAAGCATTCCTTTTGTAGAGACATGTGGATAGCATTGTCATTCATCTGAAGTGCTAACCTACAGTTGAAGAAGCTTACAGAGACACTAATTGTGTTCCTTTCATAGTGAAATTATGGGAGAGTAAATGTACGCTAGGGAAATTATTCTAGTAGAGTAAGGTGAATTTGTAGTGTGTCTTAACAAATTTGTTTTTGTGCCACAAACTGAAACACTAGATATTTTTAAAAACTTGCTGGTAGTTTTCCTATTAAATACCCAATTGGAAAAACATATTATTTTTTTAGTATTCATTCTGGGATGGAGAGGTGAGAGAGTAATTTCAGGGTTTGTAAGTTTGCATCTGAGGGGTATGAATTATTTCTGTATTTTTATTACTATATTCTGTGGCTATTTGTGGTTATAATTGCTATTTGATTAACATTTGTTTGTGGACTTTTTTTGAGAGTTGCAGCCATCTATAGAGGTAATAGCTAAAAAATACTGCCATTTTGTAACATATGGATAGACCATGACTTTTACTCATCCTGTAAAAGTTGGTTTTTCATATTTGTATGTTTTTTTTATAGTTAAAACTTTCACAGGCCAACATTACAAATGAAATCAGTCTGTTTTTAGTGTTGAATATTACAAAGCAAATGAATAAATGAAATACACTAATTAAGGCAAATTTCCATAATTTCCCCACACACCAAAGAAAACCTCCAACAACAAGGAAAAACAAATACCAAACGAATCAGTGAGAAAGTACACCCAGGGTTACCCATCTCATTTATATAATATGAGCCCTGGGTTCCTTTAGCTTGAATTTGGGGTTTTCATAAAATGATCACCCAACTGTTTTTTTTTTTGTTTTTTTTTGTTGGGTTTTTTTTTTTTTTTGTAGCTTTCTGTAGGGGACTGAGCAGCCATATGAAATAGCCCATCATCTCAAACAGCCCCAGGGACAGATTGCAGAATATAAACATTTTTGTGTTTGTTTATAATGTGGTTGGTAGAAAAAAAGATTAGGATGACCTTGATCACCCTCATGCCACATAAAAAAGATCAAACTAAAAAGGTAACAAGTATAGCCCACCAAAATGAAAAAAGGAAACTTAATAGAGTCAATCAGCTGTCAACAACTTACCCCTCCAGTTAAATTAAATAAACCAGAGAACATTGGCTGCACACATTTAGACTCCACAAAGACAAACCCTTCAGGGTGGAACAGAGTACAGTAGATGTTGCATATCACAGGTGAAACATGAACAAGTGTGACTGGTTGAAACAGAGAAAGATGAATTTTATCACAGATGCCTTCTTGGCTCCTTATGTAGCTGACTGTGAGCCAGGAGCAAAAATCACCTGCAGGAGCTGTCATCAAGGTAACAGGTCGCCTCTGCATCTGTCAGCACTTCTTTGCATACCGGTTCACACACAAATAAGCACACCTGTAATGTTGATTCATTTACACTGATGGACCCGACAACCCAAGTCCTACATATAAGTCACAAGACAATATGACCAGCTGAAATATATGAAGTAATCTAAGAGTACAAACTATAAGGGAGATTTTTATGTTGAGTTTCAGTCCTTTTCACCTCATTCTGTCAAAAATAAATGATCTTACTCTTGTCTGCTTGAGTGGTTACATGTCCTCAGTGATTGTTATACATTTGAGTAAATGGCCTTTTTTTTTTTCAAATCATCAGGATTCAGAAGAGAAATAATTTTAGAATTAAAAGCAAAAAACAAATTAATCTTTTAAAACTGCTTTTTTAAAGGATGTTTTGGAATCTGCTCCTGATGCAGGTAGAGTAGTTCAAGTCACATCTGTGCTTGAATCTTGTCTGAGAAAGGCTAGTTGTAAAAATTAATTGGTGCTTGTTTGTTGTCTTACACTGACTATTTTAGACTAATTATGGACCTGTCATACATTTGGATCATTTGCTGTCCTGTTTCTCCTCCACAGCAGACATTTGTAACAGTCTGGTAATGTCTGTGTAATGTTTGACATTTTCCAAACCAAAGTTCTGTTGGTTGAATATTAAAATGTGGTGCTGCTCCTAGTGGGTGATGTCTGAAATGAAAAAAGGAACTGTTAGAGGTGAAAGACGTGACCACGCACTATAGACACAAGGATGCAATGTCTGCGACATCACCCACTGGTTTCTGAGGAGAGGTTTTCAACCATGGTTTTGGGTTTGCCAATCCAAATATGGGCATGGGGAGGCAACTTGCTGCGACAACTAGCGCGACTTTCTGTGAAAGGCTGAAAGGCTCGTCAGTCAAACAGTGATGCTCTAAAACTAGGGATGCCCTGATTTTTTTTTTTTTTTTTTTTTTTGCCCCCCTTTTCTGCTTTCAATGTATCTCACTGACTTTTAATAACGAGCATCTGCTGATGTAAAGCCCAGCCTGGTGTTTGACTATATAGACAGTATATTCTTTGCCGCATATATCTTGTTCAACAGTAACCAATGAAATTCATTAAGCATTGTCTTATATAAAAATTTCCTTCTTTTTTTTTCCTGTGATTTGCTGCTATCACATAATTATGGGTTGTATAGTCCCTAATATAAACAATAGATAATTTTGATATTAAGTTTATATCTTGTTTATTTATTTATGGCTTTGTGTGATTATGTTTAGTCCTTGACCAGATTGCACTTAATTTTTCCACTTAATTGCACAAGCTTTCTAGATGTATTATTGAAACATTTATGCAAATCAAGTTGTGGCACAAAAATGCCCCACCAAATCAGTACTTGAAGGGACAAATACAAATTTAATCACAGTTGAAGCATACTCTGTATACAGATGGAACGGCCTCTCCCTCATATGCTTAGCTTGTTGGCTGTTTTGCCTGCTGAGGTCCTGCAGCAATAGTCCCAACCAAACGGCGCAAAATACATCTGCGTAACCTGCCCCTTCCATAAAACCCTTTTTATGCTTCAGTTACTGACAGACCTGACACTGCAGACTGTTGTGTATTTAGATTTCATATATCTCACACATTATTGTACTTGCCCCTTCCTCAGTGTCATCTATAGATACAGGTGCAGCCACGTCATACTAATTTAAATTGCATGGCCTGGCCCAATCAATGGGAAATGCATGTCAATTTTTATTAAATTTGACTACTTTTATAGACCTATGGTTTTCATGGGCAAGATTTGATCATTGTATGCAATGATATTGTCAATTGCCAAAAACAAACAACTTGTCAGGTGAAGTCTGTCTGTTATGACAGCCTCTTGATGAAGCTGCCCTGAGTCTTGCAGCCAAACACACCGTTAACGGGGGAATTAGAAACCCTGAGAAGTTGTTAATCACCACAGTCATTCACATTCCACATAGACTCCACTCTGCTCAGGACTTCTATAAGCTGGAGAAGGGGTATGGTCTAGGGGAGGTTGGGCCAATGCTATTGGACCCAACGGTCTTTAATTAGAGTGAGAGCTTGGCAAGAGCTGATGGAAGAGAAAGGCTCTCAGGATGTGAGTCCAGGGTGAGAGGGTTCACACACAAAACACTGGCTTTTCATCACTGCATGACTCACTTCGTTTGTGTGTAAAGTGTGGTGTATGTGTGGATGGGTGTGCATGTGTGTAAAGCAGAGAAAGTGAGAAAATGTGTGTGCACTTCTACTGTGTGCTTGTGTATGTGCATGTGCGTGCTCATGACAGTGTGTGCATGTGTTTCTTACCTCACTGCTCAGGCATTCCAATAGAGAAAGTGGTGTGAAGTGAAAGAGCGGCTCTCACAGTGTGGGTATTCATGGATCTGGCCCCCATGGGCTGGTCCGGGCTCCAGTGTTCACAGACAAAGCCTCTCCAACAGGACCCAGACACACTCACACAGAAAGGAGAGCAACAGAAGGAGAGGAACATAGGAGAGGGAGAGACAAGGTAAAAGGGGAGAGAAAATGGAGACGGGGTGGGGGGCATTGGGAGAGGGTCTCTGTGGCAGCTTCTATTCTTCCAAGAATGCAGGTGTGATGGGCTGTCATGTATAACTGGACCAACCCAGACCTGTTCTGCTTTGATCGAGAAGGTGGAGTTTTGTTTAAAAAAAAAAATCAGAAATGATGCATTGTTAGACTTTGCCTTTGAGTTTTATGTCCCAAATTCCAGACTTATTTATTATAAAGATGTTTTGTAGTGCTTCTCATTTGTACTCTAACAGAATATCTCATTTGAAAGCACTTGCTGGCACCCTCCACCACCTTTCTTCTTTTTTCTCCCTTACTCCTAGCAGAGGCCATGAAGCTATCCTTCTCTCCTCCTGTAGAAAAATGCTCCTCCTTCTCTTTTTACGTCAGCCAATTCTGTCTCGCTTTTACCACTCTCTCTCCTCCCTCTAGCTTTAAGCCAGCAGCTTGAGCTCTTAGGATTCCTTGAGAGCTTCTTCCACTTGGCCGGCCCGTCACTGTTCCCCCTGACTGGCCCCTTCGCTAGATCGGGTAGCCTGGTTCACTGTGTCCTTAAACAACCCGTGTGCATGTACAGGAAAGGGGCCCCAAAGTGGGGAGGCCCATCTCTAACCCTTGGTTTTCAAAGAGACAGACTTGTACTGGAAAAACTCTTTACTGAGTTTTCTTTATTGATGAAAATCAGGGTGTCATAAATACTACAGTCATTAGCTAGACCAATACTGTTATCTTTAAAATACATATAAAAATCCACAATAAATGTACATATATATATGTATAGAGCATATAGGTTTTGCTTTAGGTACTCAGCATGTTTAACAATACAAAGTATTGTTAAACATTTTCATGTGGTTTATATTATCTTAGTGATTTCTTTATTTTGTTTTGTGCCAGTTTTATAATTGTAATTTTGGCTTATTCATGCCTTCACACACAGACATGCAGAGACTGTTAGCCACTGTATACGGGGTATAAAATTCTCTGGTGTTTGAGTAACAGCACCAGCTCAGCAAAATAACAACCTCCTGTGATTTAGTACGTCAGGCTGACTTCACAGGCATTCAGGGGCTATTGATATTGTCCTTCGTGGATACTAGACGATCTTGTTGAATACTGTCAGAATGTATTTGCACAATTTGAAGAAATTGTAGTTTTTGTAGTCTCGTGTTTAACAAATAAATGTTTCTATTTTTTTTAAGAAAGAAACAGCGAAGGCAGTGATAGATTTTCATCTTATCTTTTTTTGAGGTGTATATATAAAACCAAATGGCCCAGTAGATCTTGCGCCTCTTTTCCCTCACTCTAGATACCATGTTAGCTGACATGGGTCATCTGTGTGTTTTGAGATGGATGGGTGGGTGGATAAATGGAGGGATTAATGTAAGGATGGGTGGCACCTGCTAGGATGAAATTAATGGCTTTGTCCTGAAGGTGAAAAGGCACAAGTCATTAATGTGCAGCAGCCAAAAAATGAACAGAAGACAGACGATATCCCTTACTAAAATTATTCTCACAGTAACTGCATATACATTACCATATTCTGATGTATTTTTGATAGGTGCCTGTATTTTATCCTCTATATAAATCATATGAATTCAGTTTGTTTTTGGTTAAAAATTTGTGCAAAGCTAAAAAGGTTTCTCGTCATTTAACAGTGATGTGACTTGAACCTGAATCTTTGCTGTGAAAGTAGAGGGTATTGTGGATACTTGTAATAAGACCAGGTCTAAATAAGTGTAGGCGCAAGCTTCATATTTTATACTGACATGTACTGAAACGCACCAGATATGTTCAAATTCCTGTCTAGTGAAGTTTCTCTATCCATTTCCACACGAGTAATGTCTCTGTGAGCCATGAAATTACCAAACTGTTGCAGGCAAAAAAAAGTAATATTTCCCCAAGGTTACCTTACTGGCACAAAGTACATTAAGTACAGGCTGCAGCTGCTCCTTCTGTATTCACATGCTCCAACGAAATAACAGTATGTAGTACAATTTCATGTATGGCGTAAAATGGTATAATTTGTTTGCAAAAGAAAAAAAAACTCTATTGGCTGATTTGATGAAATTTGCAAACACATTTGGTGTTTAGGAAATAAATATCAGTAAATGTGGCCAGCATATTCCTAATTTATCTGTAAATATACAACATATCTGCTTCGTTTTCCAGCTGTGGGGATTGATGAAAATTGAATGATAAATGATGAAAAAGATCATGTAAAATGAGGTACGGTGCAGAGGGAGAACTGAGCCTACAGGTGGATGCTGGGGTGGAGGTGGAGCTTATGAAATCCTTGGTAGATGCAGCAGTACTTGAGGTGGTATGAATGAAGAGTGCAGTGGATGTATGTTGCAGTAGTGTAAGATATATGTTGGCTAGGATTGCTGCGCTCCTTATTTTAAGATTCACTGTATAAATTTAGGAAAGACTGAAACTCTAATTTACATATCACTCATCCATCATTGTTGGACACCTCCTTCCACTGCAGCTTAATCATTTCTTCAGAATATCTTCACAGTAAAACTATGACACTGCTTTTTGCACTTTCTGAGAATGGCTGTCATGTATGGGCATATTGCAGGCACAGTAGACACACTGTCATATGGCTCTATGACCCCTTTGACTCCCGATCCCCTCAAATCCCCAGTGACCTAGAGGTCACAACCTCAGCGTCTGCCAGCAGAAGCTGGAGAAGTGGAGAGCTATGAATGACTGAGTCACACCTAGACAGATGCCCTGTAAGGTGAAATCTCAGTATTGAGCCTGCATCTACTCACTGCCACTAACTGAATGTCTCATAGAATAAGTCATATCACATCAAGTCTGACTTCTTAGACACTGTAGCTATTAGGAATGTCCTATAAAACTCTTAGTCTTGGGATGAGATATGAAATGTGAGTTTAAAGCCAAACTCCTCAATCTTGTAGTATTCGCTCAGTGTGTGTCAAACCAAATGCCTGCAGCCACCTCAAAGGAACTTGGGTGCTTGGCCTGTCAACACATCATTGAGTTTATGCTTGTGCCAGTCCTGATGTGATTTTTTGTTTTTTTTTTGGTTTTTTTTGTGGAAGATTTTGTTGCTGTTGTGGTGCATTCATTAGGGGTTTTGTCCATGTTTTTTTACAGTCTGTACATTCATCCTTTACTGGCCATTCCCTGTCTCTTTCAACCTAGTGATAGACTTGCGATCTGTCCAGCGTGTACCCTGCCTCTCACCCAATGGGATGGGATAGCTAGGATTGGTTCCAGCCTCGTTCTGACCCTCTACAAGATGAGCAGTATAATGGATTGAGGGATGGAGCTGCAGACTTCATGACACTGGCTTTGGAAAAACGAATACAATCCTCATTATAAAACTGAAATTTAACAGCTTTAGTACTTTACTGATAATCACAAAAAATGAAAAATACCAGACAAATCTGGTGGCACCCAATACAAGTGTATAATTAAGTTATGCTAATAATATTAAAGTTTCTTCTAGCTATTTTCCCTTTGAGTGTATGAATAATGAAATATCACAAAGTAATTCTTCTCTTTATTCTTATTTCTTCAACCACCTTGACGCATTAGACTATTCTGGTTGCTGTCAAATTTTGAATTTTATTTCATTTGAATTTTACACATGAATGGATTTTTTCTACAGCAGCAACAAGGAATATTTTGTTTGAATCTTTAGCAGACAGTTGCACTTCACATTTCTGTTTTTATCTTTATGCTTTACTTCTTTAAAATGTGACAACATGCTATCGTTATGCGTTTAATTCACTTTAAACCTTTTTGTACAATCCTGGTGTTGCAGCTGACTTGTGTACTGTATGAGGCCTTGTGTCATAAGAGTAGTTTAATGTAGTGCACATTTCTGGTCTTAACAAAGCTTTCCATGTGCTACTTGAGTGAGTGAGTATTGGATTTATTTGTTTGTGCTTTTATTGTGTGCAGTGGTTCATGAATGCGAGTTAAGGTTGATGTACCTAAGTGAAGCTGTTTGCCTCTTTCCTTCCTCTATGTTCTGAAATCTTTTGCTGCAAACAGTCTGGGGTGCAGAGATGGTGGATGGTGCGGGGTGTGGGGGAGGCAGGCAGGCAGGCAGCGGACATGGCAGCAAGCCAGAATCAATTGGCAGTGTAATGAGATGGCCTGGTGCCAGGTAACCATGGAGCTACCCTCTTTGCCTGTCTACCAGTGCAGAGTTCAAAATTAAACTGAATGAATGAGAGAGAGAGGAGGGAGGGCAGGGAAATAAGGGTCTGAAATGGCAGGAGTGGAGGGTGAAAGAAAGAAATGGCAAGAGAGGAGGAGGGTGGCTGATGAGACACTGTGGGCTATTTCTAAGCACTGCTGCAAATTTTATTTGAGTCCTTATTTCAGAGAAGGAAGATGGTAGTAGTAAACTCAAAAGCCACCCAGGGTTTTTATACTCTGGAATATCTGGAAATACTGTTTCTACCCATCTGCGTTTTACTTCTGTGTACTGCCAGATAAAGTAGGCATGAAGGAAAGACCAAGTGCACTTCACAAAGAAAGAAAAAATGTGGATTCCCTGAGTTTTCTTCCTTGATGTCCACATTGAGCTCCTTCCCTTTGCAAGTCTGAGGGCATTCAGTGCTTTAATTTCCTTGTAAATCTCTGAATTTCTTTACCCCCCTTCTTAACACACACTCTTCCTCCTGTCATGGACGATGTGTTAATATTGAGCATTTGGCTGCATTCTTAAAGTGATTAGTACAAGCCCGTGGATCCAACAGATGAATAGAAATTAACTAATTAATACAGTAATTAGATCTTTTCTCCTTTCTACAGCCTTACCCCTGCTATGTCATTTTGTCTGCTCCATTCTCAACTCCTTCAGCAAAGCATCTTTAAGAAACAATGTGCCACCCATAATGAATAGTTTTACTTTGTACTTTGTCTCTAATGTATACAATTTACTGGTATGTTGTTAAACACTGCAGGAGAGTGTGACCATGATTAGTAATATTTCAGTTTCTATAAAGACCGTGTATTAAATTTAAAACCACCAGAGAAAGTGTAACACTTAAAAAGTTATGAGAAATTTATCATTTCAATATATAGTTAGGTATGTAAAGAGCAAAGCAAGTTTAACTTCAGTAATTGCAACTTGTTGATAGCTGTTCCTCTCGGTTGCATAATTTCACAATATAATGCGGTCAACCTATAAGCATAAATCAATTTAAACATATAAAAAAAACTTTACGTATATTTAGATTTTTGCACAAAAAGCCAGTAAGATTCTTCCCCCACCCCCCCAAAGCTAATCTCTACTAATCAAAAGCTTGTCAAGCAAGCAGAGCATGCTCAGGAAGTTTTATCTCCAGTGGCAAAGATTTAGTTGTTTTCTGATTCAGAGCCAGAATCTTCTGTGTCTTTAGAAACTCTGGTTTTAAAAAAGGGATAGCCAGCCACATATCGCATGCTTACCAGACCTGACTGCTATCAGTTTCTTTTGTGGTGCTTTTCCTGCAATGGTGAAAGTAAATGTTGAGCATGGCTGAACACGCAGCTTATGTACTTTGTGAGTGTTGTGTGAGTAAGGTTTGAAGTAACGCTTATCCTGATACGACCTTTGCTTTTACTAGGATGGTGTCTTCCGTTTTCTGATAAGTGGTATTTAGAGGGAGGGAGAGTGTGATATACTACTATTGTCTGTCTGTACAGTAAAAGGCATGTTCAGCATTGGGCCTCATGGCTTGTGAAAAATGCTCTCTGCTGAAACAGCCCAGACTTTGAGAGTTTTGAGTGCGTGTTGAGAGAGAGAGAGAGAGAGAGACGAGACAGTGGGCCAAGATGTCTGTGGTGTGGATTAATGGGGAGGACTGGAGAAAGGGTGCCGCAGTTGTGCGTGAGCAGAATATTTGATGGGGGAAGCGAGAGGAGGGAACAGTGAGCGACAAGCAACTGCAAGAGATGGGTGAGATGAAAGGGAGAGAAGAGATAAAAATGGACTAAAACATCAAGAAGTAAAGACGTATGAGTGTGAATGAAAATGTACAGCAATAAATATTGCTGCCGACTTGTGTCTCCCACTGGTGCTTTATCCTGCTCTCTTGTCTGATTGCACTGTACAATGTAGGCTTTAAATGTTCATTCTGCTGCACTAGGCTGAATATGGATATCTACATGAAGGCCGTCTTCACAGACAGCTGAAATATACACCTCAATCATTTCCCCTATAGACATCACGTGGGAAACGAAGCCTGTTTTTCACTTTTATAAACATTTGCTCTTCTAGCAGGTCCCTGGCAGCCAAATGCAATGTCATCTAATGTCCATATGTCTGTGAGCAGCAACATTTTGGTTGACAAAATGTTCAGTAGGTTTCCATACACATCATTGCTTTGATCTTAATGCTTTAATGGTCATTAATGTTTGCATTTGTGAGTTGCAATGAAGTAATATTAATGTTGTAGTCCCAACTCTGAGGGAGTTCATCCATCATGCTCTAAACAGTCACCAATGCTGTCAAATACATATGTTTTTAGAGCTTTTATATACATCTAACCTTCATGATTCTGAGCTCTTATCACTGGTTAAGGTGACTTTAGGTTTAAGTTGCTTGTGCAAGTTCCTCAGATAATAGAGCAAACTGACACAGACTGTAGGTGGTTATTGCATGTTTTGACTGCTGATTTTCTTTTAAAAGCCGATAGACAAGAACCGTGACTGAAAGAGGAACATGACTGGACATACTTACCGTATGCCCAGCAGTCAGGTGGTACAATGACCAGCCTGTGTAGGTTTTTAGATCACTTCCTTCAACACAGACACAATTATAACTCGTGTGGATCACAGCCTCAACACAAATGGAGAATTAGCAGAGTAATACAACTGAATGTTGTTAACAAAGAAGGGTGGTCAGAGCCTTTTCTGAAACCTTCTTTATATCGCTATGTGAATAATATACTGCATAGTGTATAATTCTTCCTTTACGCCTTTTCTTTAGGAAATTTCTGTAGCAAATAGATTGCTGTTCACATGCAAATAACACCCATGGGTTATTTGAATTCATCAGAGTGAAGATTTAAAAGTAGTTATTGTTCTGTTCAAGTGTACTTGTCATTCCAAATATAAGAATTATAATTAAGATGAATACTTTGCTTCTGCAAAATTTGAGGACAGACAAAAACAGGCAAAACAGAAAAATATCTTAAGTGGACGAGTGCATGAAAATCCTGAGTGCTATAAAAGATTGAGGTACTAAAAACTCCTTAGGATACAACATCTTGAAGGCAGTTATTTTATTTGGTTTATAATGCACAGTAGTCTGCTGGTGAGATTAAACTCCTCCAGTCTGTTAAGTGTCTCTCTAAAGGACAGCATAGACCCTAATAAGAGCATGTAGTAAAACCTGATAATAGGGAATGCCCTATATAAAGACAACCAAGGTGAAACTTTGTGTTATATGTGCTGCAGGGACACATCATTATCGATGTTTAATAATTATTTCATATGAAGAATTTACTATGATGTCGTAGCTGTATCATCTGACATTACTTTAAAGGTCATCTTATACCAGCAAAGGGCAATTGCCTTTTAGGCATCCCTCAGAAAATAAAGGGTGTCTGGATTTTGTAATACTGCACGTCTTTATTAGAGGTATCTCTCAAAATGTGGGACTAAAACTTTACGTTCTTTCCGAACATGGCACTAAAACACTTTTCCTTAACACTACTTTACTAAGTAAATTAATAGTTTATGTCCTGTTCACATGAATGTATACAGAAGTGAGACAGGTGAAATGAGGGGTAGATGTCTCTGGGCCCATGGCTGCATGTTGTATAGCTCCAACATGAAAAATAATGAGGATGCATACTGTAACAAGAAGAAAACACAAAAATATGTAACTCTAACAATAAAATAGAACTCTAATAATAATCGGTGTTACCCAAGGCTGATCATTTGTCACTCCATTTTTATGCACTGTTTTTGATATGGTACGAAAAAATGTTGCTAATGATTTTTGTCTGTTGTTGGCAGCAAGCTTTTGCGTCTCTACTTTCCCAGGCTCTGAGAGTGGCTTTAAGGGGTTACCTTGTTAGATGTTTGGGGTTATGCCCATGTCGAACACCCTGTTTTCTTCAACCTTCTGTTTTTGGAGAGGCCCTTCTCCGTGTCGGCACTGTGACAAGATTCTTGGCAATATCCTGAAAGTCAAATCTGTTCATTTACATTCAAGTGGTGACCATGGAGCAGACAGCAGCCCATTGGCATGCTGTGGCAAAACCAGTGTCCAAGCCACTTAATAACCTCAACCCAACATTTGTCCTTTATCATATTGCGGACAAGCTGATGTACATGGGCGGACCTGTGTGTGAAGGTTGATCTTGTATTTCTAAAATGCAGCACATATTGTGGTTTCTTGTGCAATCTGTGACTGCTTTTAAATTCCTTACAGATTAGCGTTATAGTTCTTCCAAAGGTTAGAAGTCAGGGTCAAATAGAGCAATGTTCTGATGGGGATTTTCATATCTTACTTAATGACACTCGAGTAGGGAAGCTGCTTACTGGAACTGAGTTTCAGTGAATACAGTCTCATTGCACAAGAATGTCTGAACACCTACTTCAAAATCTGAAACAATGCCTTCAATGTTTGTGCAGGTTACTTACTAGTAGGTTAATTTCTCTGATGTAGGATGGAAATATTTTGCAAATGACTAGTGTTTTGTGTGAAAACAGTGTGACCCCCCCCCCCCCATTGTACAGTATATTGTACCAGGAACAAGCCCTGCACTGTATAAAACAAAAATGTTATTGCTGTAAAAGAACAACAAAAAGATCAAGAGTATGGAGAGGGATTTTCTAAATGGGTGAATAATTTAAATGGTAAAAACCAGTTTCCTTTTTAAAGTATGCAGCCCTTATCATCAATCATGTCAACTTAGCAATGGTACATGCTTAAATGGCTACATAATTTTTTTTTTTTTTTTTCTCCAATTTGTGCATTTTTTTTTAAGCTTGACGTTTGTGTTACATGGAATCTCTGGCCTTATTTTGAATCTGCAGAGCTTTTCAGGAAACGCAGGAGCTGACAGACAATGAACAGAATTGACCCATGGATAGAACCTTGAGATACTCCTCTAGATGAGGATGTAGTACTATTGAATGCAGCACCCTAGCTATTAAACTATGTAGTGTGCTGTTGTGATGTCAGAAGTGGTGCTGAGGTTAAGTACAGCAAGAAAGACAGTTATTAGAGATGAACATTCAAGTAAATTAGCATTCATGATAAACCTTTTACAATGATTATATACGACTATAATTAGTCTATATAAACATATATGTAGAGAGAGTCTGGACACAATCATCATAAAAAAACATTAGTAAAATCATGGTAAACAGGACTTAAAATGTTGGTACTCCATGCTGAAAATAATACCACAGCGATAAGACAATTCCTATAATATTAGTTTTTAAATTAAATATATTTTCTGTTTAAAATTTCAAGATATACTGTGATCAAACAAGTGTCAAATGTCCTGTAATGCGTTCAGGACACAGAAAAACAAGTACATGAAACATGGAATATCAGAAGGGTGATATTCACACAGACAATGCAGAGCATCAGGATGCACGTAGGAGACACACAATAAGCCATATCAGCCTTACTCGTTTACAGTCATAGTCTTCCTCTGCATGGTGGGCCAAGTAGAGTTTCTTACGGACTGACAACACAGCTGTACGCCATTCGTCTGGTCTGAAAGACGGCTAATGGGACAAAGGGCATGAGTGAGGAGAGGGAAATGAGGGAGAGATGCTCGCTGAATTGCCCAGCCCTCCTCTGAGCAGGACGGGGAGCACCACTCTTACTCTCTGCTGCTTTCCCCCGGCCCTCAGCCATTTTGGAGAGAGGAAAAAGTAGCTGCTTTCTCTCTCCCTCTCTCACTACGTGGCATAGCTTTGGGAAGGCTTCGGCTGCTGTGTTGTAGCAGCAGAGAAGACACACTTTGCAGCTCGCACTTGGGAGATAATATGTTTGCAGAGAAAAAATTCTGACGCGAAACAATCTTCTTCCATTTCGACATTTTTTTTTTTTTTTTTTTTTAATGAAATTTTGTTTCCCTTGCATTCAGCTGCTAAGTCTCTCTTTGCTATATACTTTCACTAATGCCGTGTCCTTTTCTTTAATAACTTGCGTCTTAGTTTTGTTGGCCGGTCCTTTCCCCTTGTTTCTGTTAAGTTATATCTCTTTTCTCATCTCTCAATTTGATTTTATGCAACAAAGTTAAAGACAAAGGGATATGTCCAAATTTTGGCAGCACTAAGAAGAGACAGAGCTGCAGCCAAGGATCCTGCTGGGATCCAGAAAAGCCAAGCAGAATGAAGCACCAAAAAAAAAAAAAAAAAAAAACACCACCCTTTCCTTTGCTTGGTCACAAATTCCACTTTCTCTGTAGACAGCCCTGCGCTGCAACTCCTCCTCATCCACATCTTACCGCATTCAACCTTTTGCCATTTCTCTCTTGCCGTACCTTTTTTTTTTTTTTTTTTTTTTTTTTTTTTTTTTAAAGGCGTTTTGAGGGTTTTTGTACCCCGGAAAATGGGGACTGGACAACGGGTTAGGAGGGCGTAACAGGGAGAGAACGAGGGGATGTTATTTTCTTACTTTTGCTTGTTATTCAACATTTTTTGCTTTTACTGTTATTGAATCGTTGTAGTGCTTGTAGTTTGTATTAATTTGTGTTTTAAAGGTATGTCTGGAGTAGAATGTGTTTTTAAGTGCGTGGTTTTAGGAATGTGTGCGCATGGTTATCTTATCTGTGAACATTAGACTTTTCTGTTCTGTTCAGTCAGTTTGTGATGATTTGTATATCTCTTTTTCTAGGTTTTTTTTTTTTTTTTTTTTTTTTTTAATAATAATAACGCTGAAGCATTGGCCTGTACTACTCCTCAAGTCTGAATCCAGAGGATGTCTGACCATCAGCTCCAGTGTGTGCCCTACTGGTATGTTGGCGATTTATAATACTTAGTTTTTTCTCAAATAGCTTGGTTCAAAGTAGTTTGTAATCCGCAGTCTGTGATATACCTGATGATATGTTTTTCACCGTGTGTATTTTTTGTGGTGTTCGCTGTTTGTGTTCAAATTTATATATTTTGTTGAATTTATGGCAGGAAGCAAGGTCAAGAGAAAGAGTGATGAGTCAAGAGTGAACATTATGGAAATGCATAAATTATCAGATAACTGCAAAGAGGGTTTTTATAAAGTAGCGGCTTTTTAAAAATATAAACTGGCCTTGTATAGTGTGTCCTATAATTGCAATTTCGCAGTATCATTTACTTGTTTACCTAAAGATGTTGGTTTTGTTTTAGAATTAGTTTTTGCATCCCTGTTTGGCAATTATGGTTGTACGTGATCCTTTTGCAAAGGATAAATGTGTTATCATAACAGTCTTGGCACATTTTCTTCATATTGTGGTATTTTATAAAAAGGCTAGACAGACTAAATTAGGATTTCACGCACAAATTAAATTCCTGTTCTGAAGTCATTTTTAACTGGTAATTTGTGTTTTATGTTCTGATATAAAACAACATATTGCAAAAGTATATTATGCTGTCTGACATTTCAAAAATAAATGTTGACCTTAAATGAATGTGGTCAGTAGGTTACACAAACACCATGTCCATCTCAGTCATGTGCACCAACCTGTTCACTGTATTCTGGTTTAATTTCAAGACTCTCATCTATAATTCTATTAATTTTATTTGTATATGAATTCACAATCAGACCAACTCAAGGCATTTTACATAGAAACCCAAGAGTTTCCCAGCAGCTATATAAGATACACGAACAAGACACATGTTTGTTAGCCACATTCAGAAGGTCTAATTTAATGTCAAATATTAAAACAAAAGAGAGGGGGAGTGAGGAATGGTATTGTTACACTCTGTCCATACATTCAGGTAAAGAGTTATTTCTTAAAATTCTGCAGTAATTAAAACCAAAATTTAAAATTGACCGAACTTTTAAATCCGCTACTGTACAATGTTAGAAATACAATGTAGATGTGCAAAGTTAGCAGCATTTGATCTCTGGTTCTTGATAAATTTTGTACTCTGGTGTTCATTATGGCACATTTGCTTGAATGCTTCACCCAGAGAAGTGTTACTGTATATTGAATGAGTGGACCTCAGAGGTCCAGATGGCAGGTTGACTTGCTTACTTTCATGTTTTGTGGTGTTCGTCTTTCTTATTTGCCCTTGAAGGGGTAATGCCAGCTGCCACAAACCCGTAGATCCGAACTTGTGGTGACTGGCTGCACAAGCTCGTATCTATAGGTATGTGTCTTCCTGGTAAATACAGCATCTGACCTATGCCTGTAAGAAAAATTACTAGCCCAGTGAAATTGTCTGTGAGGACGGTTTTATCTGGATAGTTGTAAAGATGGGAATTGTCAGACTTCATTATGGTCTTGTTTCTACACTAAGGCATGTACAACACCAGGCTGTCCTTCCCTGTGTTCAAGCAACACAATCAAGCAATCCTGACCCTGTTAACCCTGAATCCTACAGGATACAGGACGTTCTCTATCAAACTTATCCCATGTGCCAAATCTTTATACAGTGACCCCACCCAAAGCAGTAGGGATGGGCTCTATGACGATATTACTGAAATGGGGTCATTGGGTCAGCGCATTGCAATGTTGGATTCACAACATAAGACTTATTTGTTAGATATGTAATTTGATAGGTTAGCTTTAAATGGAAGTTCCTGTCTGGTTATTTTAGCTATAGATGCTATAGAGGTTTTTAAATAGTCTTTAAAATTCTCACCTGTATTAGAAATCTATATCATGATATAATTTTCTGTGACAGTACACTGTTAAAATTACATTTACCATAGTAGGTTTGATCCCACCCTTACCAATCAGCCCTTCTGCATTTTCCTCCTGTGTTCCGCAGGTTGAGGTAGTAGGTTGTATAGTTCAGAGTGACACCACAGGAGATAACTGTACAGCCTCCTAGCTTTCCCTGAGGAAACACCACATACTCTGGACACTGATGGATTATTTCAACCAACACCAGTTTTTTTGGCATATTTATACTGGGCAGGAGGCTTATCAGTTGATTGTTAGCACATTGTCTTTATATTATGCGCTAACACACCAGACCTTAAAATATTGATTTTGAATTTCCACAGTTGTGTTTTACAGAGTATTTCATATTTTTTATAAAACATATGACATGGACAAAATTATGTGTTGTACAAACTAGCACAAGCATGGCAAAAATCATCTCCCTGTCTTTTGTAATGTATGACATTATGTGACAATTAAATTAAAGCATTTACAACAAAGAACAATGAGAAGGAAAATGTTTGAGATTTGGGGAGAAAGCACCAGCATGCTGCCGCAGCGAGGTCTGTGGGCTGCTCTAATGAAAGAGATGCCACTGAAGGTAAACACCATACAGCCGCAGGGGGAAAAACACGGTCTTGGCAGCCAATTATGTACAAAGTTCAGTTTCACTTAACCAAAACGATATATTTCTTCTGCACAGATATGTGGTAAAGACACTGCTGTGATCAAAACAGCCAGTAACAACTTTCACCAAGAAAACAACTGACCTGAAATAATGTTGGTCCCTGTCAGGAATGTAAAATATGCTGATTGATTGTTTTATATAAAGTAATAAATGGGTTTTTTGTGCTTTGCCATGAATCGTTCGCAGCAGTTTTTCACAGACATATTTTGGCTGCATAGTTTTAATCTCTGTTGGTGACTACAGTGAACAAACTCTCTGCTTATGTTGTTGGAATTTCAGATTTGGCTGCTGTCAATAGACACTGTGTGACATACAAATGAAATCAATAATGTTTTTAAAATACACTGTATTACATGTACAGGCAATATGGATTATTATGAACAGTTTGTCATAAATTATACCAGAGTTGCAGGATTTACTTCTAATTTCCAGTAAGACACTTGTGAAAATGAATTATTTCTACTACCTTTCTCTTTGTGCTGCCATATTAAGTATATGCGCTTACACCATTTGTAGCCTGAATTAATCTTCTAAATAAAATGAGACAGTGGTTGGAATCCAGTTAAGGATAGATGGTATCCCTGTAGTGTGATGTGCTGCTGTGTGCAGATGTGTAGGGCAGGGAGTGGTATGATGATGAAAGACTGTTTCCACTTAAACTCTTCGCTCTCTGTCCCAAGGCCGCTGAGTTCGATGAAGGTGGGGTAAGGAGCTTTGTGGGCTAAAATGAAGCAGGGGCCCTTTGTATGGGGCAGTTTCAGTACGAGAGAGTGAGCAGGCATATACAGTAGATACAACAGGAATCTGCTGGGTTTTTTTTTTTTTCCTCAGTGTATAATTACCCTCCTTAGTCAGTTTTTTTTTTTTTTTCCTGGTACAAGAACAGCTTTTTTTATTTGCATCCCTTTCTTTGTTAAATGTTTTTTGTGACCATGGGGTAGTGTGTTACAGTATACAGCAGGAGGCATCCAGGAGCTCTCACTATTGACCCTCCCCCCAGCATATACACCCAACCATCCCTGTGGTACCTAAGTGTAGGTTTTTGTCTTCATTGAAAAGTTTTATAAATAGTTGTGTTTAATGTTAGTTCTGTGAGGCGAGCTCAAAGTGTCAGTGCTGCTGGAAAGGAAGCAGAAGTAAAGGAAGGCATTCTGTAGAACAGATTATATGAAAGGACCCTTCACTACCCTGAAGTGCATGTGATGTGTTGAGACAACACAGCATGTGATGTCTGTGACCCTGAGACATGTATTTCTTTAAAAACGAAAAAAAGAAAACTACTGGAATACAGCAAAAAAAAAAAAAAAAAAAGGACCAATCTCTAGTGATTCTCAAGTCAGGAAAAATGGAAAATGATGACAGACTTTATGATTTTCTAATTGACCTGTAAATTGAAAGTTCATGCTAGCAGAAAAACCAGTAGAGAGAGACAGGGTTGTAATGTGGGACCACACAGGCCATTTTCTGCTGTCATTGATCTCAGCCCATTTGTTGTCCGTCAGAGGATCCCTGTTCCGGGTAATTCCCTCTCTTCCCCATTTATCTCGCTTTCCTACCATCTTGTCCCATATGCTTTTACACAACCCTTTTCTGCCGCTTTACAGCAGCTAATACTGATTAAATATAAGACTACCACACCACCAGGCTTCCAGTTACATTTCCTTTACCGCTCACTGAACTCATGCATTTTCTCGCCCTTGGTCCCTCCTTTTCTCTTACAATCTTCTCTTGTTCCCACCCTCCTTTTCTCCATGAAATGCACGCTGTGATACACAGTCACTTTCACAGACACTGAGGTAGGGAGAGAGAGGAACAGAATCCTGAACTTGCGGACTGGAGAAGGATTTTTTTTTTCTTAAATGAAAAGGAGCTTGAACAGAGACATTGTAAGATGAAAATGTGATTGCCTGTTTGTGCCTTCTTTCCTTCTCTCCTCTGCTACTCTATGGTCTTGTTCTCTTTTCCACTTTGTCCCTTTCTCTCCACTTTTCTTATCTCTCCTCTGCATATAGCAGGCCTTTAGAGTCTAAGTGATTTCAGCTGTGGGAGGAAATGAATGGATGTTATTTATTTCTTTCCCCGTGCTGCTACTGCTGTTTCAATGCTGCATGTAACGGGCAGAGGGGCAAGCAGAAGCTATATAGTTTTTTTTTCTGCCCTGGGGACTAGAGCCTGCAATCCATGAAGCATGCAAGACAGAGGAGGCAAGGAAAATACAGAGGGTCAGACACAGACAGAGAGGTGTGATATAGCGAGACTAAAGTGCCGAGCAAGAGCAGAAAGAAAATGTGAGACAGATGGAGCTTGGACACAGACAGACTGGGGAAGAAAAAGATGGGCAGTAGTGTCACATGGAGAAAGAGGGGTGAGTAGCAGGAGGCAGAGAGAATACAGCAACAGGCGTTACACATTTTTTCCTATTATTCAATCCTGTGGCTGTTTTGCGGCTCTGTGTCACAGCTTTGAGCCATATCTACAAAAATCCGATAATAGAGCTGCTATTTGTTTTGGGTTTTTTTAAGGTATGATGTAGAGCAATGATTTATATGGAAAACTGTAGGGAATGCTGAAAATTTGTTGCTTTATGTCTCTGGATTTATTGATTTGTATGTGACATACTTGTGTATCTTGATGCTTTCAGCTGGCTGGTATGTATCTTACCTTTCCTTACATTGATACTGCTTTTCTTGCAATATTTCCTTTCTGTCTTTGTCCTTTCAGCAGGCTCATTGATCTCCTCCTTTTTTTTACCTCGTGCATGCTATTTTTCTTTTTAAATTATTATTGTAAAATAAAATATATTTAAATTCATTTTAAAAAATTGTCGGTTATATTGTCTCCATTTTTATTTCCAGCTTGACATAGGAGCTTCTTTATAGTTTTACTGTAAAATTACTGGGGTGTGACTCGCTCTTGCTTCTCTATTTAAAACTCTTCCTGCTGTATTTATTGTTCACCTGATTTAACCCTTTAACCTCACACCTGCCCTCCCTTTTCCCTCCATTTCCCCTCACTCTCTCGCTCTGTCTCTCTCTCTCTCGCTGCACATGGTACAGTCTTGCATGTCTGAACAGCAGACGGCTAGACAGCAGCAATCTGCTACAGCAGCCTCATGTGCTAGTTCGGGTGATCCATTTAACAAAGCCTGAGCTAGCAGCATTAAGTCTCTTCCTCGATTTCTCTCTACAGCCTTCTTTTTTTCCTCACAGATCTTTCTTTTCGTTTTCTCCGGCCACATCCTCTCCCCCTCTGTGGTAGACTGACCGACGCAGACACGCATAGAGTACTGCAGCAGCCTCCGCCACCATGATCAGCTGGGTGAGTTTCCTTCTTTCCTTCCCTCCTTCCTCGCGGCTCGTTTCATCACCCAACCTTCTCTGCCCCCTCCTCTTCATCTTACGGGAAATCAGATTCTGATTCTGTCTACCTGACAAATGAGCTTTCCCTCCATAAAGTCAGAGCCGTATGATTGACAGGTGTGGTCTTAGAGGACTGACAAGCCCAGCGTGTCTGGAGATGGAATATCTCATAGGGAGAATGTAAGTAGTAAGAAGCTTTGTTTTTTTTTTTTTAGCGATGGAGAGGGATTTTATCTGAGTGAGACCATGCCAGCACATTTATTGCCTCTGATGCTGTCCTTGTCGTCTGACTGTTACTCCTGCGCATGTGCACAGTGCAGGATTTTGGCATTATAAGTGAAAACTCAACAACATTTTGCCATCAATTGGCATACTATGATTCAGGCAAGGCAAGCTGTATCAGTGACGGAGGTCAAAATGCACTAAGGTATAGCCATTCTTCTGAACATCGTGATGATGCAGTGGTGTCTGTCTGGGTGTGTATGGCCGTCAAGTGGTGACTACAGAATGCGTGTGGTCATTTGCGATAAGATGATATGCCTTTTGTATTAGAGTGTGTGATGTGATGCTGGTTTACAGCATGTATTTGTACTTGATTCATATGGAGAATACATGATACTCACTGTCTTATGCAGAATAAATGTGTCATTAACTAATGCTTGCATTGTGGAGTTGTACCAATCTCAGATTACTGACAACAGACTGGAGACTTGCCAGCCTTAGGGTATAGCACCCCAGAAAGGCAGGTAGAGACGAGGCTTCCATTGTCTCCTTAAGTCTCAGCCATAATACTTGAGCAATGAGCTACCATATATCGCATAGGAAAAGGCCAAACAAAAAGCAATCTGTACCTCTCTCATTCCCTGAGACCCTAACTTGTGACGTTTTGCTGTGATGTGCACGGGTTGGGTTCTTGGGAGCTGCGAGGGGCACTCACACATCTCTGTAACCTAAAACCAAAAAAGGAAGAAACGAACATGGCGGAAAGACACAAAGCACAACGAAAAAGGGACGGCTTCGCTTTTTTAGCTAGGCACAGTGACAGGGAATGTTCATTTGATCCACCCACACAGGGAAAATGGAGAAAGAGGATAGCCGAAAGGAAGAACATTGAGTTTCTTTCAGGATATGGAGGGGTTTAGACCCAGGGGCAGACACAGTGCTGGGTGGGAAAGAGGGGGAGAGGGATAGAGGAATGTGGGTATGAAGGACATGTGACTGTGATGGAGGGGTGTCCAGACGAGGTGGGGCGATATGGCGAAACACTGTCACATTTACAGTGTCCTCGTTTGTTTGGGCAGGTACAATGAATGAATGAGGAATTTGTGACTAGGGTTACACCCACAGTGACTAATGTTACACGTGCGTACATAGACGAACAGCACAGGTTCTGTCTTTAAAAGGCAGTTTTACTGTAGATACACTGCACTGTGTGTACTGTATAGACACAGCCGCATGTTTGCAGAAACACAGTGACAACAATATGTCAGTGAACATGTATGTATTTATTTGTATGAAGCAGGAATATGTTGCAGTTTCCACTATTTAAGCTGTCCACAGGCTCTTCATGCCTTATCTTGAGAGCAGCACAAAGTACTGGTGAGAGCGTGACACTGAAAGCTCAGTACACTTGTGTTTGACCTCATGAAGATACTCATCTTTATTTTTTCATACCTGGCACAATGATCTCTCTGTCTTTGTTTGCTACATGTGAAAAGAAGATACAGAATAGAAAAATTCAATGCATGTTGTATGAATATTGTAGGAAAGTTGTCCTGTGCATGCTTGCAGCAGGGTGTCACCCTCTCGTGGCTGCCAAGTCATTAAACTACAGATGAAAGCACGACTGCAGAGATGCAAAGTTGCAGTAAAAAGCTATTATAGTGAGTATCATGGTTAATGGAGGTTATTTGAAGGTGGATTGATTGAAACAGTATTCAGTCTAAACTTTTAATATAGTAGTGTATGAGGGCCACTTGAGGTCTTTATCTGCTGATGACCAGTGTCTCATGCTATAGACTGTCGTGTCAGTGCTTACAGTTCTCGTAAAACTACTGATCAGTGTGTTGAAATGTGTCTGGAGGCAAATGTCTGTTCCTATAATTGGTCCGTGATGTATGATCACAGTAAAAGCTTCATTTCCAGCCCTCCCCTCCCTTTCTTCACACCTAAAGTATATAAACCTTTACATGTTTCCTTCGTCTTTTTCTTAAGCAAGTCTGCAATCTCAGTTTTTCAGGGAGGATTTGAAGAGAGATACTGTTTGATGTTTTTGTCCTCATTCTTTCATTAGTACGGTTGGGATGTGATGCAGTGATTATGCAGTTGAAGGACAGATAGCTTTAAGCATTGATTCTATTTTCAGCTTTGATTTGAAGGCATTTTTAGCCATATCAGATGAATAGTCGAAGAAACAACTGCCATTTTTGGTACAATCCCGCAGGCTTAAGGAATTTAGAGATTCATTGAATAGGCATTTTTACCATGCGGTCAAACACTGCTAATGAGCAGTGACTTCTGTAAATCTGCAACTCATTCGCATTGACACGCACTTCATATCTTCCTGGAGCTTAGTTCCTCAGACTGGTTTCAGTTTACTATGCAAGGATGCAGCTGTAAGAAAGGTTGCCCAAGAATTATTATATCATAGGTCGGACAAATTTCTATAAGGGCGAAGAAGCTGTCTCTAATCATTTCTAAACTACCTGATCCACATACAACTACTCCAGGGTATAGTATGTTATGTATGTTTTTTTTGTTGTTGTTTTTTTTACTGTTAGGTGGTGAAATGTCAATGCAGTCATGTAACGTGACAAGTCAGTTTAACCGGGTTTCCTACTTGGAGTGGCAGGTCATGGTGTCAACATTTGTCTCGTTCTGCAAAAACATGCAGAGCACATACGTCCAGACAGTCAATAGGGAAGAAGAAAGGCGCAAGAAACATACTGAATATTTGTAGAGTGACGGCAGATATGATTTCTGTTTGGTTTTGAAATGTCATTCTCTGCTCTGACAATGACAAAATGGCATTGAGAGAAATGAAAGCAGCTAACTGTACTTCTATCACTGTGTGTGTATTATTAAGACCTCCCACCACAGCATTGCCCCCTGGCTTCTGCTAGACTTTTTTTTTTTTCCAACTTGTAAAATGGCTGATCATTTAGAGGACTACAGATCTTTCTGTCTCTTAGTAAGAGCTTGCGCTCTATGGCTATTTTCTTCTTTGTACAGTATTACATTGTACAGGCAGGTACAGTGCCCACAGCTGGCCCTGCAGTGGTAGAGGCAATTTGAAAGGAAAATGGCAGCATTCATTGAAGAAGCTTTTGTCTGACAATAAGAAGCAATTGAAGAAGATAGACTGTATTACACACTGTAATTTGCCTACGGAATTTGTTATATGTTAATATGATAAATTTTAGCTACAATATTTTATTGTCATCAGTCAGTTACTGATGCAGTGTATGGATACAGCACAGGTAGCCAGGTTATCATTTATGTAAAATCAGGTATAGTGGGGTTTCATTATAGATTTTGTAAATCTGTTCAAAACTTAGGAAAGACTGATATTAGGAAATGAAAAGCAAAATTAAATTTCTATTGTATATATTGGCAGCAAACCTCTACATTTAAAGTGTAGCTTCATTTTTGTTATTCATGTCTACACACATGAATAGGCTCATCTGTGTTATGTGAATGTACAGCATATGTCAGTGAGCATGGTTTTGTCAGCTTTGTCTTCCTTCATCTGTCATTTCCAGCTGTTTCCCTGTGCTGTTATCTCACTCGTGCTGTCGCGGAGTCCTGCGATGCCCTCTGATCAGTGGAAGACAGACTCACGTTTGAATCCAGCTCAGGCTTTCACTGTCAGGTGCTTTTTGCAGTGGCTGCTGTTGCTTCAGCAGCAGAAACAGGTGTGTCTACCTCCTGTGCCCACCCCCCCCCACTACCCTCCCTTCCTGTTCCCTTATTACTGCAGTACGGCAGCTCTGTCTGGGAGGCAGCCATTCCATTGTTCTTGCACCCTCGTTGGTTCTCCTGTGGGTGCTGGCGCCGCTCTGCCCGCCCCACCCTGTGGAAGGGACTAGCACCAAATCAGTGTGACACTTGGCACCTAGGTGCCCTGCGCAGGTTACGCTTACAGCCTTCTGTCTCTTCTCTCCCTGGACAGAGCTCACTACACTCTCCACTGCAGACCGCCGCCATCTTGTTACTGCATGTGCTGCCCGCCTCTGCTGCACTCCAACCAAATTATCTAACCCAGCCTCAAGTGTGCCAGCGTCTGTCTCCTGCCACTGTTGTTTTGTTCCACGCCAAGCCTGCTTTAGTATAGCTTATTACAGCACTTCCCTGTACCCAGCTAATGCCGCAGTTCATTGCTGCACAGAGGCAGACACACGTGGAACTTTGAGGCGTGCACTGGAGAACAGGTTGCAGACACTGTCATCAAGATCTAACAGCAGATGTGTGCGTACTAAAAGGAAAGCATGTCACTGGTAAGACAGGTACAGCTCAGATATAGACTGTGTGGTTTAAGATCAAAACTTCAGCATAACTGTCATCAAAATAACTTTAACTTACCAAACACTGTCCCTACCACAGCATAAATACTATACCATACAACGAATATCTATATACATACACATATATATATATATATATATATATATATATATATATATATATATATATATATATATATATATATATATATATATATATATATATATATAATTTTTTTTTTTTTTTTCTGTCTGTGTGTTTATATGTGCAGGATGCGTGTTTTACAGAGAGGGAGGGAAGACAGGAGACAGAAACTGAGCAGTGCTGAGAAAGTCCTCCTAATTCTGTTTGGCAGAGATTGTACAGTTTGACCATATGTGCTTGTTGCAGGCTCCCATCATAAAATGACTGCTTCACACATGCTCACATTCACTCCAAAAGAAGGACACATCTGCTTAGCATAATTAGATTGTATAGATAAATCATTTTTCAAGCAGTGACATAAATTGACAATTGTTGCTGTACTTGTAACTTTTAAACATTTTTGTAGTACACATAACATTTTAATTTACAGTTTAGGTTAGGATATGGGTGTAAGTACATCATTTACAATAAAATGTGTTTTTTTCAAACCATGGGTACAAATCCAGAAAGCATATTTCAGCTGAAATGGTATTGCTGTTTTGAGCAGCACACCATTGGTGGAAAAAAAAAAAGTGGATGTGAGTAGGTGGAGGCTCAAATAATTCAGCGGTAAAATCAGAAGGTCTTCATTTTTGTCAAACAGTCTGCCAAGAAGAAACTAACTCTAATGAAACCATAGAATATGAAGAAAAATGGTCCCTTGAGAATACAACCATATACCTACTGTAAGGTTGCCATGTTTTAGGTATTTGTCCTTATGTGTCAGTGTCTCTGCATGTATTGTAACACATTTGCAGCTTGCAACTTCTAATCAGTGTGACATGATGTGTTTAAACTGAACATGTCAGAGAACTGGGCAAATAGCAGCACAAAACACAATGACACTTAATTCCTGCATGATTGCAAATTTCAAACAAATTTTTTCTTTTAATTGATTGATTTTATTATCCTTATGTTGACACTAATAATAGAGTGGGCATAAAAAGAAACAAACACAAGACAAACTAATAAAAAACCTTTGCAGTGTGCCCAGTGGAGGGTTTTGGCATGTGAGTGACATTTAATGAGTGAGTTACACAGTTACATCAAATTCATAAAATACAGCAGTCTACATATACTAAATAAGCAATACTGCAATAAAAAACAGCATCTTGCAGCATTTTTATAAATACTGCTCACTATGAAAAATAGTTAGAGACATGTTTGTGCAGCAGCGACAGTGCAACCATCCAGTGTAGTGATGTTGATGTAAGGTCAATAGCTGCCTTGTTTCAAGGTTAAATACTGTCAACTTTTATCTTATGTTCCCATTTTCAGGTTTTTGGAGACTGCCTTCTGTCCCACCAGCTGTGGGTCAATCACAGAGCCATTCGATCACAGCTACTAGAAGTACGCCATTGCATGCAGTTTGTAGATGCAGACCTCAAATGCCTTGAAACTTACATGTATTACAAACACAGTGTTGGACTCATAACAGCAGTTTGAAATAAGGCAGTTCAAGGCCTCCAAAATCAATTGACGATCGCCTTGAAGTTAAGAAATGATGGAAGAAAATGTTGGTCGGTTGCTTTCTCCATTACTTAAGTCAGTACTGAAACATCTCAACAGTTATTGGATGGGTTGCTGTTAACTTTTATGCAGATAGTCTTGGTCTCACACAATGAATCCTGACTTTGGTAAACCCCTGACCTCTACTCTAGTGACACCAGTAGATAAAGTTTTTTCACTTATCGAGTGAAATATTTCCACCTATAAGATGGACTGGCTAAATTTGGTACAGATTTTTGTGGTTTCTAGCCGATGTACACTAGTGTTTTAGATTCTTCTCACACAACACCATCAGGTGTCAGGTTGATCCCAGGTTCATTGTGCAGCCCACTGTGCAGGACAACAAGCTCACACAGAACCCACTAGAGTTCATGCAGAACAATTTTCAGAGGCAAGAAGAACCAGGAGTCCTGCAACAGATTGTCTGATCCCCAAGGAGCCCTGATCTCGACATGAAGAGACAGAAGACGCTGGGACATCGTGAATCTACAGAAGAACTGCAGCAACTTCTCCAAGGTGCTGCAAAGTATGAGGAGAAACTGTGTGAAGGTCAAAGCAGAGCAGAACAGAGCTGCTGGTTTAAGGGTAAGGCTGCTGCAAATACTAATTAGATGTAGGTTTTGTTCCGTTTACTGCATTTTGTATGAATTTAATTGATAAATTGAAAACTATTAATGTAATTTATTTTAAAATCATCCACCACTGTGTATGTTTAATCACTAACACATTTGCATAGTACTGTAATCTTACGAATTTGATGATTCCCCTGTGATTTCCCTTGATGCAAACATTCATACCCATTGGTGAGCCCTTAAATTTCTATGTAGGTCATACTTCAGTTTAAAAAGATTGTAAAATAAATAAAATTTCCATCAGCCTGTACTTTGTGATGTGTGCTAATTAGTAAATATCAAAATGTGATCACTCTAAATGAAGATGGTAGACCATATCTCTGCTATACATCAGTATGTTAGCATGCTGATGTATAACATTTAGCGCCCAGTAGCGTCCACTGTGCCTAAGTACAACCTCGAAGAGCTGTAGCATGATTCGAGACTTTTCTAGTGGATAGGACCTGAACTGTTGCAGTGCTGCACAAACTAATTTCCTTAATGAACTGTATTTATTAAAACGCTGCAAGATGTTAAGTTATTGTGGTGTTGTTTTCAAGTATATTTTCACATTTATATGAAAAGCTGTGTGGTTCCTTTAATGCTATATAGGTATTTTTTTTATATGTAGACTGCTGTATTTTGTTTATTTGATGTGACCCACACTATTGTTAGTTTCACCTTAGAGATAATAAAGTGAATCAATTTAAAAGAGAAATTTGCAATCATGCAGGAATTGTCATTGCGTTCTGTGCTGCTATTTGAATGACTCTCTGATGTATTCAGTTAAAATATTCCACATCGCACTGATTAGTAGTTGCTGCCTGTAACTGCTAGTGAGCTGCATTACTGTCATATTGTAGTCAGGAGTAAGAGTGTAGCGAATAATCTTCATGACAGCAGAGCAATCACACGTGGCATGACATGGTCCAGTTCGCACATGTAATGTAGGGAGTTTTCTGACACTGAGTTATGCACAGGAAGTCAGTTGTCAACAGCTGCTACTGTGTATGGCTATGATGCAGGCAGGCACCATCACTGGTATCTGCTGTGTAATCCAATTTAAGAAAGGCCTTTTGTATATTATAGCTTGTTTATCACCACTACATGTGGTTGGTTTGGAAAACAGCGCTCAGAGAACATCACAAAAACAGAAGTAGATACATAAAAATAGAAACAGTATATGAGTGAGTACTGTAATAGGAGTTGCTCATGAATTCCCTGGTTACAGTTTGCATAGCAACTAATCCTGTTTCTCATGCTGTTAAATAATACTAAACCTTTGCAGAGTCAGAGTGGTGTACATGGGTGTTAATCACAGAGATCGGTCAATAACTGAAATAAAAGTAAGCCATCATAATGCTGCTGCAGGGCAGAAATGTCATGAAGTCAGATTTAGATTTTTTGAGTTCATTTTTGTGGATTATATGTTTCTCCACGGGATCAAATGATTCAACAGCCGTTGGTGCTTTAAAACTCTTCAAAGCCGAGCTCAGAAACGAGGACGAACAAGGCTGATTTTCTTGAAAGTGTTTTGGATCTATAGAGTTTTCAACCAAGAGCAGTGATACTTAAAATGCTGCAGGACATAATGGGTACAGTATGCACGGTACATACTGTACATACTGAAAATCATCTCCTCCTTCTGTAATAGCCCCATTCCCTCATTCCTTCTCCCTGCTTTTTCCTCCTCGTCTTACACACGGTTACACACACTCTGTGCTGAGTCTCACACGCACACACACACACACACGCACACACACACGCACCCCGTCTTTTGTTTGGAGTCAGACGGCATTGAATGCAGATCCTGTGGCCCTTCTGAGCAGAATGTTAATATGCCTGCTCTGGTCTCTCTGGGGACACAGAGAATGGACTCTGGCTGCTAATGCACTGTTACACTAACCCAGCTCAGGCTTCTCACACTGTGAGCAGCAGCAGCCGCATTACTGCCAGTGCTGAAATGTATTTAACTACACTCACAAGTTACTGAATCATTAAGACTTGCTAAAACTAAACTCTAACTTCATACAGAAGCGGATTAGGCAGCACTTTCTTTGAATTAGTGAATTGTGTTAAAAAGATTGCTCCAAGTGTACAACACTGAGTAAAATCTAGAGTTTAGTCATCTCTGCTGAATTTAGGGTTAAGCTCAGGGTCATATTTAGGCAACTTAAATCATTTGGTAGTAGATAAGAAATGTTTTGCTTGTGGTTCAACAAAATAAAAATGTGTCACCAAGTAATTCTACTAGAAAACCTTCTGCTTGAACTGTGATCAACTGCGATGAAAGTAAATGCAGCCAATTTATCAAAACCAAATTAGTCAGTGCATCATTCAGTTATTTCATTCAGTTAAAAAAAACAAACAATTTCTATGAGTATTATGAGTAAATGGAAAGTTTTAATCCTCTTTTGGGTTACCTACTGAAGAAGAAAATATAAATAAGTATTTTAAATAGGTCTCCGTCTTTCTAGTCCCCAGTGAAATAACCGTTTAAGTGGATACTGCGTATTGGTAAGCCATTCAGTGTAGTCATGTTTGTCTCGACCTCTGTGCATCGACTACTTTTCCTGTGTGTGCAGCATGCCTGGTGTGTGTTGGATTTAATACAGAATTAAAGTTTCTAGAATGTGAAATAAAAACCATGCAGAAGATTGTATGACAACAGCCGTCAGTAAAGGTAGAGTTTTTGCATGCTTTCTGTCATCACGGATCTCATTTTAGTATGGCTGTTACAGTACATTATTCCAGCATACTCAGGCTTTGATTTGAATTTCAATACAACACAGGCCTTTTTGTAAATGTTTTCAGCAGTACCACCTGAAGAAAGAGAGCACTGACACATTTGCTAACCTGTAGACCCTTGCTTTTAGCCAAAACCCACTGATTATCAAACTCCCCTGAACTTAAGACATACAACAGAATGCATATGCTATTTACTCATACTACGGATATTAGATGTTTGCTTATTTTCCAGTTAGCTATTAACACTTCTGGCCTATGAAAAAACATACTTCAAACTGCATCCCAGATATGCACGTTAACCTTGTACAGTGTTAGTGTTTCTACTTGATGTTTTTCATTATCACTTGACTTGTGTTTAAATTTTTGGTTTATCGTTATACCCACTCTGTTGTGGCTGAACAGCAGAAACTCCCTTGCGTTATTTGTTACGTGAGCTGTTGAACTTTCTTGCACTACGCTGCATAGTGGAGTTTTTTTTTTTTTCCTTTCACTCATTCATTTCTTTTCCTTCTGTTTCCCAGCTGTGGGCAGGGAAAATGCACAGCACTCTCCTCAGCTGAAATCCTTTCATAATGAATGGCAAGGTACGATAATGGCCTTCAGGTTGCCATAGAAATGAAACTGGGGCCCGGTCTGTGATTCTTTTTTTTTTTTTTTTTATCCAAGTGTAAATGACAGGGGCCTCTGAGGCAAACTCTTTTCCCCCCACCCTTACATTCAATTCTGCACTTTGCTTCCATCTTTTCCTCCTCTCACATCTTTTCCTAATCAGCTTTTCTTCTTTGGTCTATGCCTTTTTCTATCTTATCTGATTTGATGTATTAATAAAAGAGTCAAGGAAGTTGAAAGTGATTAAGCTGCCATAATTTTAACAGAGAACAGACATGTTGGAGAATAATTTCAGTTCTCCATTAGGCGACAGTGTTTATTCACAGTGGTAGTTTTTATACCCGGGGCTCTGAGGTGATCTATGGCTGGTCCGTGCACAATTAAATGACAAACACCTGGGCAACCTTTCAAAAATGAGTCTGATGCTGAAGAGCGATCCAAGACTTGAGGGAACAGATGGAGCTTTTTCACCCATCAAGGCATCCACCCAACTCAGGTCCCCTCCCTGCATTGAGCATCACAGTGCAGCTGCTGGCGTGGCCGTTGCAACTGAGCTCTTGTGATCTCAGCTCCCCGTCAACAGCTGCTCTCACGCTAAACAAAGTATTGATCCAGTCTGTCATTTTCACACTCTTGTGTCTGGAGGTTGGTGATGATGTGTTTATGCCATGTTTCTGGTACAAATGGTTTGGTGAAAAAGTGATGAGCTAGTGCACGTGCATGGACCCCCGTTATGCAGTATATGCCGCTGTGTGTGTGCATGTACTTTATGAATAATGAGTTAGGCTACCTTGCTGGAGATCATATGTGGTACAGTTCAAAAACAACAGACTTTGGGCAAAGTACAGCTAAGATACAGCAAATATGATAAATATCTGAAAATGCATACTGTATATGATTTTAGATGGACACAGTAATTATCTACAGTCCAATCTCCCTGTTGTAGAATAGGACTGCAGCTGAGTAGAAAGTAAAGTGAGGCCATAATTATGTGGGTTGGAAATAAATATTGCATGCTGCCATAATTTTGCAAACTCACTAGTTGTGAAACTACTAGTTTTTTAATTACTTGATGTTTGATTTAAAGATATGGTTGTTTATCAGGGAAACTTGTCAAACATTTGCTAGTTTTTTGGCCTTGAAAATGTGAGGATTTGCTAGAGACATATTTCCACTTTTTTGGTTGGACAAAACAAGAAATTAGAAGATGTGGCCTTGTGGTTTGGGAACATGTGATGGTCATTTTTTATTATTTTTTTGAATAGACATAACTTAATGATGGATTAAACACTTAAACCCTTCAATGGTTGGTAGGATCCCCTTTGCAGTGTAGCAAAGATTATGTTCTGAAGGCTTCTCCGTTTTTCTGTTTCTGTCTTTTCTGTATTTGAGTCTTTCTGTGCCGCATGTAGTATGTGAATGTGTTTCATACATTGTGTGTGTTCTGTCCAAACTACAGTGATAAGTCAATCAGCTTTTGAAAACTATTAATTATATATAATGAATAATGATTGATGAATCAGTAATGAACATAACCATTAGTGCGGCCCCAGTTTTGTAACTGCTGTTGCTTGTGTTATGGTACCTTGAGGGTTCCTTTCAGTCACAGAAGTCTTATAAAGTCCTGTACTGAAAGTAATCAATTAACATTATTAAATAATACGTTAACATATTTACTTTACCACAGCACAAGTTATAAGAGTGATCGCATTTATTTACGTTAGCTGTTAAATTATCACCCTGTTAGTTGCAATAGTAAAATAGCATTGTTTTTATTTTATTGTTTTTTTTTTTTTTTTTTTTTAGAACAAAATGTCATATTGATTGATGTCTGTGGAGCGACCACAGTGTCGTCCCCATGATTCTCCTGCCACTTTTCTACTTTTGACAAGAAAAGATGGATACATCTGTCATTAGTATAGTCTGTATGAGTTGTGCATCGGTGCTGGAAGGACATGAGAACCGTGCTTTCTATTCGATTACCGTTTTATCCCCTTTCTTTGGTTTCCTTTTTTCTCTTTGATGTGCGGCAAACCTCTCCTTTATATTTGATTTTCATTGGTCATTCAGTAGCAGTCTAATAACCTTATAGGTTGTCACATGTAATAAACAAACCCATCCAAACATAACATTGAACAGCAAACAAGTTATGTAAAGTAGTTCATTCAGCCACAGTAACAAAGTGCAGAGAAATGTCCTTCAGTGATTCTTCACCCCAGGTTGCAATGTCCGTCTTTGTAGCCACAATTTAATTTTCCTCAGAGTGAATAAGCATCAGTTTAATTAGTGACTGGTGGTGTCTTCAAGCCAGATGAAGGTCAGTTTAGGTTCAGACAGGACTATCTCCCAATGAATCTAGCGGGAATTTGCTAGAAACTGTCTTCTGAAACACCCAACAATTAAATAATGTAAATTCCTCTGACTTTAAAGGTATAAAACAATTAAACAAAATAACATTATTCATATCTACTTGTTTTACAGTACATTCTTTTAGATGAGACTCATCAATATAAATATCATCTCTAACGAGTCTCATTCTCTTAGTTCATTCTGTGAGTGCACAGTGTTAATTTAAGAATTTATTTTAATATTAATGATTCACTGATTGTCTGATATTAGTGATCAATCTTGTGTGCTGTTGCTCCTCTGCTTGCAAGCGGTGGATGTTGGCCAACAGCGCTGATCAGTGATCTGAGCCTCAAACAGCAATAAATGGAAACTTGGACAGAAACTTTATCTTATTTCCCTTCAGCAATCGAGTAAAAACTGTTTTCAGACAGCCTCTATTTTTAGATGGAAAACAGACATTTCAATTAAAAAATGTTATTTAAAGTTTTACTAACTGGGACTGCTGGAAGCAAAAGCAACACAACACAAGCGAACATGCAGATGTGTGGAGTAAAACTAGAAAAACAACTGTTTGCTGAGCAATTGATTTGTGTTTGAAAATATACATGTTCTATAAACCTGCAAGAGCAGCACAGACGTTCTGCACAACAGCTTGTCTGTAGGTCTAGATTTGTACAAAGCTGATTGTAGTTATACCACTGCTGTACCACACAGAGTATACAATAGTTTATAAAACAACTTTTGCTATAGCTTTACTCGCACAATGACACAGTCTGAGATAATCACATTATTCGGACTCCACCAAGTTTGAAATATCTGCCACATCAAGGACCTGGTTTATAGTTTTGAGTATTTCTTACCTTTTTGTAAAGTCAGATGCTTTTCATCCTCATGCCAAAGTGGATGAAAAGCAGGGAGTTTAGTTAAATCAGTTATTTTTATTATTATTATTATGAATCTAAAATGAATAAAAATGTGAAAAATTCAGTTGGTCGATCTCTCCAGACCCCACAAGCGTCTGTTTGTGAGTTACATAGAAACAAGCAGAACATGGTACATTTTAACACACATGCAGCTATACCCTTGAAATATGTTGCATGTATGTAGTTTATGTGAATATTCATCCAACTTGAATGGTCAACAGATACCATCGGATGAGAACAGGCATAGAAACGTACATATTTGTGATTATGTGTCTGTGTTGATAAAGGTGTAATGCTGCTTGAAGCTCTGAAATTTAAGGATCAGATCATTCTTCAAGGTTAGTCATTGTAAAAAAAAAAAAAAAAGGCATATATATGTTGGATTTATGTCAGAGATGTGATACTTTAAATTGTGTTATACTACTCTGAGTTTTTGTCAGTTACTTTCTACAATACTTTCTGCAATAACTTACTGCGTTCTGTAGGTCTGTGTTGTGTCGTTACACTGGACTGATAGAAATGCTTGAGTTGACATTTACACACAGTTTTTGCAACCCAAAGATATTAAAGTAGGATTGCAGCAGCAGAAGAAATCCAAACCAGTCTTCCATTAATCCTGTTTTTTGGTAGTTTATGTTCACCTGTTGTCTCTTCTCAGCTAAACAGGTAAATCAGTCTGTGAAAATATACTCAGTACAATGCTCTTATACTTACAAAACACAGATCAATCTTTAGGCAATTAAAAGTGCATTCAAGCTCATCTGCTTTCCAAAAAATCTGTTTGAAGTAAAGGACACACAAAGACAAACTTTCAACTTCAAAAAAACTTGCATTCTGCATTTAAGAAGTATGTATAATAGGGCATATTATTCAAGGACATCTAATAAAAATATGTCCTTGTCAAACAATTCACGTCATCCTGCTTGGCCTCAAGAAACACGTGAATCAGGTAAAAAGTGACTATTCATACTTTGTATGGATAGAATCCCTTAGAAATAAATTTCTGCCCTTACTGTCTGCCATCTGTCACTTTCCACAAGCCTGTAGCTCACTGGCTAGCTAGCATTAAGATGGACACGCCAAGGAGTGTCCATCTTCCTGTCATGGGCATGTTTTTCTGTGGCCACTGCAACCAAAGGCTCTTTTGGACAAAGTCCACGTGGCACAAAAAGGCCGCAGCATTCCTGATGTCTGTGGCTAATCTGTGGTGTCAGCTTGTGTTAACGCCGCACCGCCAAACTTGAGGGCACACAGGGCCGGGGAATATTAAGAACTCCCAGCAGCAACATTCCTCCAGGGGAGGGCGGGTCCAATGAGAGAGCAAGGGTCACCTAAGGTTGAACAGTGGTTGTGTGTTAGATCGGCTCGTACTGTAACGGTCTGATCCGCTGGACAGGAGGTGGGGCCGAAGCAGGATGGAGGGAACACACTTCAAAGAGAGAGCATTTTTTTCCTTGTCTGTCCTCATTGAAACCGGACTAAATGAGCTTTGTGGGGGCTTTTGTTCCTGCTGTTAGACAATTCAGAGACTGGATGGAAGATGCCGAAAAGGACAGGAGGTCATGTGGGTAGTTAATTATCTGCTTCTCAACCTGCCAGACGCTTTCTGCATGCCACCCCAATTGACCTATAATGACCATGAGATATTGTTCCGCTAAATTTGAGAAGTCTAGCAAGTGTAAGGTCAGACTGATCCTACAGTTGCCACATGTCAAATTTCACACAGCCATGAGACAGAGACTTTGTATTTGAGTGCAGGCATTTCTCCTCAGATATCCAACCCTGCAGCATCCTACTCCAAATTGAACTTAATATCCAAAGCAGCAGTGAACCTTACCATAGGACACGACTCATACGAAATGCATTCAGGTTTGCTGTTTTTGGTTTAGCACGGCAAACTTTTAGCTGTACCTGAGTTACAAGCAATATGATAGCTGGAAAATTCAATGTATTCCTGGTTGATGCTGCTGTGCAGACATGTAACATGTGCTTCACTCTCCTCAAATCCCAGAGCAGCAAAGATAGGAATTCATTACAGGGTCAGGGGTCGGACAGCCAAGTGCACGTGCACTGCTGTAGCCTGGCAACAGGTGCTGTGCAAGAACCATAGCCAGATTATTTAATAATGCAGCAAACTTTAAACTGCATCTCCAAATATTCAGCCTGCTTTTCTTTTTCTTATTAGAGTTTTTGTTGAAACTGTGTGCCCTAACAAGCTGAGCTGCAAGTGGAACATCTGCACAGAAAGAGAAGCTCGTAGCAGAGAGGTGGGCAATGTCTCTGGGTAATGATAGCGCTGTGCCAAGGTATCCCTTCTCCCTCCTGAAAGAGGCCCTGCCATTCAGCACGGTGAGGTCAACAAGTACAGACCATTACCCACAATCCTCCTGAACAGACAGAGAGAAAAAAAACTTAAATATGCAGGGCTGTTTCTTTAAGATGGTAAGACTGGAGCTGCCTGAATGCACTCGGAGACAGAGCTGCAGCCAAGATGGAGAGAAGGAGGGAGAGGGAGGAAACAGGAGGACAGAAAACAGAGCTCTTCTAGTGATGTGGAAAAGGATAAACTTGTGTTTCTCTGCTTCTGCTGCAAAGCTGTTAAGTTGCAATTATTCATATTGTAAAATTATGGGTGTCAGTTTTCTGATCGCACCGCACAGAGAAAAGGAGTCTTGTTGCTAGGAGAGCAGTGATTCAGCCTTCTCTTATTGGCCGCTAGGATGCGTAAGATGGCCCAATGAGAGGCCTCCCCCCAAGAGCAGTGCAATAGTAGAGCTACCCCATATGCAGACCTGATTAATATGTCAGACATGTTTTATGGGTTAACGTGAATCAGGCTAGATATAATGAAAAGACTGCAGCAGGGATTTAGTGTGTGGATACTGTATGAGTTTGCTTATGTATGGAAGTCTATATAATGTGCGTGGCAGGACATATGACATATGACATATGACACACAGTCCTGAGGTCAGCCGATGCTCTCGATTCTGAAAAATACTCTCATACACACAGAACCAGCTCACCCAGTGTAGCAATAGACTAACTCAAAACAGACCAGTGTAGAGTGGAAATAGGAAATAGGATTCCTCACATGTACATGATTATTGCTAGAATGTGGTGCGCAAAAGAGAAACAGAAGTGAAAAACTTCAGTCAATTTTTGTGGTCTGATGTTACTTGAAAGAGGGCCCGTGCTGTAGTCTATTTAAAACAAACTGTACAGGCTGTAGTTGCTGTGGATCCTAAAACACATCTGTCATTGTCTTTTAATAATTTATTTTTTATCTATCAAGGAAAAGACTGGATTTTTTCCTTTTTTTTCTGACAGGGTTATCTCAGTAAGTCAAAGGTTTCTGTAGATTTTTTTTTTTAGATTTCTTGCTGTTAAAGCCTGGGTGTCTCTGTCATCTAAAAACAGACCTGGAGTTTTAAAGGAAGAAAAGCCTATACTTACAGTGCATGCTGTATCCTGTTAATGCAGTCTCTTCAATTACAACACTGATGCTCATACACATTAACATACAGTACTTCTCCATAAAGTTATTGCTAAGCTATTTACACATGCACATTTATTCACTATGTCAAAAATGCACTCACAAGCATAGTTAAAACTCAGACATGTTGTGTATGTCATTTGTTTAATCTGAAGGCTATCATCTGAGAGAAGTGTTTATCTATTATTAAATAACCATACAGTGATGTTTTTGCATGCTATAAAAGAATTTTACCTCATTTTAAAGTGCAATGTGTAAAATGGGAGCAATTTAGTGGCATCTAATGGTGAGGTTGCAGAATGCAACTTTCTGAACACCCTTCACACACCACCCCTTTAAAGTCACCTTTAAAGCAAAACACAACTCCCTGTCCAGAGCCAGTGTTTGGTTTGTCCTTTCGAGGCTACTGTAGAAACATGATGGCACAACATAGCTGCCTCCGTGAAAGGAGACCTGCTCCCATAATAAAGATTTAAAAGGCTCAGACTTAGAAAATGCAAAAGTTGGTGTTTTCCAGTGATTACACAATAATGACAAAATATGTATAACATATTTTCCAGACTATACATTGCTTTAGTATATAAATTTGGTATATAATTTCTAATTATACTATATTATGCTATATACTATTATACTAATACTAGTCTAAATTAGCCTATGAAGACCATAGGTTAGGCATAGCAACAAGCAGAATTGTATTGTATGAAATTCTTTCATCAATGTCAAGTAGCTAAGCCAGAGGAATAAAAAAAAGTGAGACTTTTAGTCTGGGAAATACGGTAAACACTATATTCCATATCTGCTAATAGATCACTTTAAATATTACATATTGAGCCTTTAAATGTGCTTCAGATTATTGTAAACACAGCCATGGCACAGCTACTGTGTATAGGCTTTTGTCACTTTCACTGATGACACCTGTGAGCACTTTGTGCTTTTACTTGAAAAATGAATGAACTTTATTACAATTCTTGCCGATTGGATTTTTTTTTTTGATTTAAATTTTATTTCATGCGTTCTCTTTTGTTAGTGATTAGGTCTGGGGGCTGGGGGGGCTCATGTATTTCTTATATCATCTTCACTGACTGTCAGACTGAGCAGATGTCCAATCAGTCCAGAGAAACTGAAAACACCTGTGTGAGTGTGCAGGACTAATTAATGTTTCGATGTACAGCAGCCCAATGAGGGGAAATATCAAATTACATTGTGGGGGATGGGGGAGATGGAGCCGTTTTGGCCAAGTGCCAGATTTGGCACATGGCCTGCTCTTTTTTCATCCCTGGCATGTCTCATATTATTTTCGTCTTATCAAGAGATGTTAAAGTCACTGAAAGTTATGACAAAACTGGGTAACTGAGTCCAATATTTATGATGTTGTTCGTAGTGACAAACCCACAGGAAATCCTCACAGACCGCAGTGTCTGAGCAGATTTTTTTTTTAGCTCATTGTTTTGGTTTTCCAGCCTACTTTTTTTTTCTTTTGGTGAAAAAGCTCTCAAACCTCCTGTCTACCACCTACTCAGCACCAGACAACAGAGAGGCAAAAAAAGAGAGTGGATGTCGGTTCATCAGGTTAACACAAACTCCAAATGAATGCTATTGTCTGCTCATTGTGTAAAAAAGCCACCTTTTGCTGTCACATTGTCCATATAAACTTTAGAATTGTGTGTAGAACAGTTTTTATTGTTGCAGGCCAAGAGCTCTGCTGTTAGCTAAATAGTAAGTAGTGCATGCTCAGTAACTAACTGTATTTAGATTTGCAGTGCTCAGTTTATCATTGCTCATTGTTCTGTCACTCTTCACTGTAGCTGTAGTGAGAGATAAGACCTTTCAGGGTTGATGTCTGTTCCCTCATGGCTAACACTAACTCTTTCCTGCAATGGTTCGTGCAAACCCATCAGGGACCTTTCTGTGTGGAGTGTGCATGTTCTCCCTGTGCTTGTGTGGGTTTTCTCCAGGTACTCTGGTTTCCTCCCACAGTCCAAAAACATGTATGTCAGGTTGATTGGTGACTCTAAATTGCCCATAGGAGTAAGTGTGAGTGTGTGAGGTTGTTTGTCTCTATGTGGCCCTGTGATGGACTGGTGACCTGTCCAGGGTGTACCCCTGCCTTTCACCCAAAGAGAGCTGGGATAGGCTCCAGCAGATCCCTGGGACCCTAAAATAGGAATAAGTGGGTATAGATGATGGATGGATGGATGAATGGATGGATGGATGGATATATAAAACATGGTCCCAGTGACTGTAGCAATACAAATGTTTTCAGTGGTGAATTTACAAACACAGCAGCTTTCAGAGCTATTCATATCACCAACAAGAAACAAGCTAAAAATAAATGTTTTGCTTTTTATGCTTCAGCTTATCACAATCTATTATCTGGACAAAAAAAGAAAAAGACAAGAAAAAAGAAAAATCTGACCTGAGACACTACTGACAGCTTCAAAAGATATAACAAAACTGCATCCACAGAGCCAGTGGTCTGTATCACAGTGAGTCTGTGCTAAATAGAAGAGCTGAACCAACTAAATCATTTTGAAGTAATAATTACAGCTACATGTCTGCCTTGTGATTTGCTACAGGGATGATATGACATATTAGTACATATGCACTAATGTAGTGACAGTGGCAGGTACAGAGATTGTCAAATTGTTTTTGAAATCCTTTTTGAGTTTTACTGTAAACTGTGTATCAGCATATAATCTACCATCTGGGTCCTTATTGTGAGCATTAGTAATGCATGTTTCTGTACTCAAAAAACACTGCTAAAACTTTAAAACCATAAATTGTCTAGAAAAACTGTTAGATTTAGACTTGGCCTTTTAAAACTTTGGTTCCTGTTGCTTTACCCAACTGTCAGGAACACACACAGTTTTTTTATTCGTTTCCCTTTTGTTCACTCCTCTGTGGAAAATGCTCATCTGTTCTGTGGGCCACACACAGGCAGCCTAAAAAGTGACATGGCAAGCTGCACTTTTTCTTCTACTTTAATCCATTGTTTTGATTTTCTATTCCAACCATTTATTTTTGTTTGTTTTGTTGCTGAACGAAGGTATTTCTTTACTTATTCCTCCTTTGATTTAGTCTTTTTTCCAGTGGAGGCGCTCTGTCTTTAGTGTCCTTTAAATGCAGTTTTTAAGGTCACAGACTTGGAAATAACCCATACGAGGTTCAAGGCCAAACTCTCCAGTGTTTGCACTATGTTTTTGAAGAGGCAGGGTGGGCTGGCGGTTAAAGAGTGTCCCATTGTCACAGGTTTGATCCCTCTTATAGCTGGGGTGCCCGTGTGGAGCGCGCCTCCTTCAGAGAGACATTGCTCCTGCCTCACTCCTTTGTTCACACTGTTGTATGAGCCAGAAAGTGGATCCGTTAAGATTCACAGCGGTTAGAGTGCAACACAGTCGCGTATTGTTGCTGCTCACAAATGCAAGGCCTCATTACATTACAAACACATACTACACAAAGCAACATACCACAGGCTTTCTTTCTGCCCCTTGTTATTTTTATCAATGTATCCTGGTCAGGTAGTGAGTTCAGGACCTGACTCTGCAGAATCTGAGCACAAATAAAGGTACTGACATAAAACAGCATCATTTGCTGCTCTCTAGTGGAAAATATAAAGATGTCTAACCACAGAAAAAAAAAAGTGAGTCGCAGCCATTAGGTATATGTTTATATTGGCTTGGCATCAAATACAATATAAGCAAAAGAACAAAAATGGAGTTTAAAGTTGAGTAGTTTTTGCAGTTCATTTCTGGTTAGTCATACAGTAATTATTTCACACCTCGAGAGGACATTTTTCCACACAGCAGGTAATTTCCGTAACGTTACAGCAATCATATAAACAATAACCAGTGACTGAACAATGCTTCCACCTACATCATGTAGCGCAGCGGTTACTCATTACACCTGCCTGTTTTTCAACTTTAACGTTCACCTGCTGTTTAATTTCATACTGTAACCACCATTTCATCAGAAATGCTACACTATATGCTACACTCTGCATTGTAGAATTACTTAGAAATCTCTTTCAGAAACTTTGAAAATAAAATAATCAGATTTATATAGCAGCATTAAAAACACCATGGAAGCCATAAGGCATGTTAACAGGCACACTGGCTCTTCCCAGCTCTTCCATTGTCTTGGCATCTAAAACCAGGAGAAATGTTCCTTTGTCCTGGAAAGAAAAGTTTGGTGGTATTAATATCAGAAACCTTGTCATTCACAGGCTCCATTGCTTCAGAGGTGCACTCTATATTAATTTAGAAGAGCAGCCATGGCAAAAATTAAATAATACTTTGAAACAGGCCACAAAACTATCCTTGGTGAGTTTTTAACACAAGGAGTGAGGAAATTAAAATAGCCAAAAAGAGAAATAAATCCAATCCAAACTTCTGCTGGTTTTTGGCACAGTTGAATTTTATCTTAAATTCTCCTTCAGTGTTTTATTGGCTTTTCAGGGACAGCACAGGTAAGAAAAAGGAGAATATTAATAAAACACTGTAGCACAAGTGAGATTCAAGCTGCCAGACATGCTGTCAGAAGAGAACACAACACCTCAAGATGGTTCATGCTCTTTTCTGTTCCTCTTAAAATAGAAATGCATTTAACTTTAGCTGACATAAAAGTTCAACTTTTACAATGGTCACAAATCCTGCTTCAGTTTTCAACTGACATAATTATAAATTATAATTTTGTAACTATGCAATTTATGTCTCTCTCTTTTAATCTTACATATTTTTTTAGTATTACTGGTACCTAACATAGCCAAGAAAAAAAAATAATAATTTTGCTTCTATGCTTTAAAACATTTGATTTTTGTGTTTGTAGTTAGAAACTTGAAACTGTCAAAATTGTATTTAAATTCATCATTAAATACTCATGAGTCTGCTCATCTCATGCATATTTATGGTGGATTATTTGTCCAGCTGACAACAGACCTTGAAGAGAAAGTACAGGTCGACTCCCAAACCAGCTGCTAATTAAAACTCAAGAAAACCTACACCACAGCAATGTCACAACCTAAAGTAGTAACACAGTGACGTCCACATTACAGGAGACTTTCAGAGACATAAAAGGTCTTAGAATACCTGCGAAACACAAGCTTTCCTACAACTGCTGTATAAACGTTAGTCTGTAGGAACACACTCCTACCTGTGACGGAGTGAGAACCACAGAGAGGATGACTCCGTCGTCCTCCTCCACAGCATCAGGTGACCGTACAAACACGGGCTCCGAGGGGTAGAAACCCTTCAGGTACCAGACCTGTGGTGCATCACAAAGTGAATGTAGCAGTGTAATGTTTCGGTATTTTACTCATGCTACTTACTGATTTTTTCACTCTGAACGTTTCTTTAGATTTCTCAGGATGTACACACACCTTCAGTGTTTTGCCCTTCAGGTCCATCTTGAGCAGGGAGTCTCCCACCAGGTGTTGGAAGCCACAGCCATAGAAATAACGGTACGGTCGAGTGTTATATCCATCGTAGTTGATCTGAGGGAACTCCAGGCCACCGTACTTGTGCAGGTCCTCTCCATGCAGATCCTCATGCTGGCAGAACACCTGTTGACAAGGAGTTTTTGTTGCCCATCCCTCTGTTTGGTTGATTTGTTATTTATTTAAACATATCAGAGAAGATTTGTCCCTGCTGGTTTCCTTGGAATGTGATTTTTTGGTTTTGTAAAGCACTATGGGAGCTGTCGTGACAAAACACACCCAAGACTTATATATATATATATATATATATATATATATATATATATATATAAGTTCAACTCACCTTATCTTTGCTGATCTTGACACATGTGGCTTTACTGGAAGGCTGTGTGTTCAGGTTCTGGCCTGTCGGTGTTTCACTGGTCACATCGAGGGGCAAAACAAAACGGCGGGGGAAAGTCCTGCATATGGTGTTGTACACCTGGGAGGGACACAGTTCAGGAACAATGCAGTATGTGTGTATTTTACAGATTCAATTAATATTTTGTCTTAGTGCAAAGAGATTGAACAACAAAGCAACAGAGCCATTGAAAACTGATTATTGATAAATCCAAAACTATGGAGAGAGAAGGCAACCCATGTATCATTCATCCTGAAGTCCTTAGTAAGACAGAAAAAGATTAACAAAGCCCATAATGCAATGAGCTGTGATTATTATCACTCAAGACAATTTAAGGAATAAGAAACACATGAAAATCAGAAGCAGGATGAAAAACATTCTGGTTAACACTCATATTACTGTAGCTAATAAGGTAAGAATGAGGGTGGATTTTTCCTTTGAAAACTACAGTGTTTAACTTATGTGCATGTGTAATTAAATTGTGACCTCATCCAATGCTTCTCCGGACTTGCGTAAGTTCTGGATGAGATAGTTGTTGATGTTTTGACCATCGTCTGAGCAGCACATATCAAGCATCAAGAATCCACCCTCCTCAAAGGCGTTGATCTGATGGAAGACGCAGATGGCGTTGGTGTAGTACTTCACTGAGCTGATCTATGGTACAGAAGGCATGATTAGCACCGCCCAGCACCTAAAACATCAGCTCTCCACTATTAGTGTCTCCCTACACTGCGTTTCCTAATTTTAAGTGTATTTAAATCCTCACCCCTAATCTTACCTCTCCTGTATGCTTGTCAACAAGATGGAAGACAGTTTCCTGCTTCGGATCCCAGTATATACCGTCACTCAAAGCCTTCCCCCTCAGCTTACACGTAACGATCTTCAGCACGTCCAGCTTAATGGGTTGCTCGATGAACACCACATAGTTCTCAGACATGGCTGGGAGCAAAAACATCTGGGCTTTGTAGCTGAGAGCAGCAGATGAAAGATACATATTGCACAAATGATGGATGATATCCAAGAAAGCAGACTTACCAAAGCTGTGGTAGTAGGAGGGATGGGACCTGTTTGCAGGCACAATGGAACAAAATACTTTGGCTCCTTGTAGGGTGTCTGTGGCATCTGTCTTCTCAGGAGGTACCCTGATGATGTTGTACAGGAAACCTGGAGGAGCCGGGATTATCATGTAATTCTTAACAGCTTTTATAGACATTTGTTCTGGGTGGAGCTGTGAGTAAACGATGTCCTATCACAATTTAATGTTTTTTATATTACAAAGGAGGAGAAGAAACCAGTAATTGACCCTGTCGATTTACGTAAACCTCAATGTGAGTCATGTGAGACTGACCTTTGCTTCCATAGGAGTTGCCCATATTGTAAGTGGTACCATCATGGTCGTAGTGTGGGTGGGCAGTGGCTCCATTCACAGCAATAAACTTGCTCCAGTCCACCTACAAAATGTTGTGGAGAATGGGATGGGATATTGTGTGTTGATGTTACTGATGGAATGGAAAGATAATGATCATGGCTGGTGTGGCTGGGCTACCAGACAGACGATGGAAAATAGTTATATGTTGCCCTGTGTGATCAGAACAGTACCTTTTCCAGTGTTTCCAGGTTTTCTGGGCTCACTCTGTGCATGAAGTTGGTCTCTGTGCTGACATAGTAATCACGTTTGTATTTAACAAAGTTCACGTTTGCATTGTCTGAGGGATCTGAGAAAAGAAAAACACAGGATTACTGAGGCCTTGTAAATGAATGAAAGCATTCATCCGTTAAAAGAAGTGTTGGTAACTATCCTGACACATGATTTGCAGCTTGTAGTTACGCTCAAAGGTCCACGGGAATTTAAAATATTTTGAAAAAGCCTTCTTCATTCTGTTTTCCCCACTATGTCACCCATTACTACTGGACGTAACTACCAGAGGATCCACCCCCTGATCTCACTACAGAGTTAAAAAAATAAAACATTTGTACAAACAGAGTTTTTATTCAAGACTTTTAACTGAAATGAATTTGATGGGCTTTAATATTTCTCTCCATTTGATAGATTCTTCAATATAACAAATATTTCTCTATTTTGTTGGGTGCCCCATTCATACTGCAGCAACAACAGACATTCCTTCATTATTCTTGGTGATTATAGCTGAATGAAATCTTCTTTTCTTCCACCTAATCTGCACTTTCTTTAGCCTGGTCTTGTGGTCCAAGTACATTACAACTGCCTTTGTTACATTTTAGACTTTTATTCTACTCACCCATGTGAAAGAGAGAAATGAAGCGCTGATAGAGGTTTTTACAGGGGTCGGGCATGGCCAGGGTACCAAATTCTGACATCACAATGCGATCCCTCTCACTGTTCTTCTTGTAGGCATCGCTGCGCAGAAACCGACTCATGTACGTCACCTGGCCTTTCTCGATCTTGAACTGATGCAGCATAGCCATCCCATCAAACCAGTGATTGTAGCTGTAGTGAAGCACACACGTTAAGGACTGTTCACAACGATTTGCAAACGCTGTTTGTGAGGTGCAGCAGTGTCTTTTGAAGTGTTTCTAACTCACTGTGTGTTTCCAAACTCAAACTTCCCCGGGCCGTTGCGGAGGAGTTTCCCGTTGATCCAGGGGGGAATGATGCCTTGTACTTCAGTAGAGATTGGCTCAGGGGTCTCCTCTACAGAGCGGACCAGTGGAGCAATCGCCTCCAGTCCCTTCACTGCTGTGACGACTTTGCCATTTGTCAACAGAACAAATATATACAGTGGTGTGAAAAAGGGTTGGCCCCCTTCCTGATTTCTTATTTTTTGCATGTCCAAAACTACATAGCCCTGGGTGAAAAAGTGTCTGCCCCCCCTGTTAAAACAAGCTTAACTGTGGTTTATCACACCTGAGTTCAATTCCTCTAGCCACACCCAGGCCTGATTACTGCCACACCTGTTCACAATCAAGAAATCACTTAAATAGGACCTGCCTGTCAAAGTGACGCAGACCAAAAGATCCTCAAAAGCTAGACATCATGCTGAGATCCAAAGAAATTCAAAAACAAATGAGAAAGAAAGAAACTGAGATCTATCAGTCTGGAAAAGGTTATAAAGCCATTTCTAAAGCTTTGGGACTGCAGCGAACCACAGTCAGAGCCATTATCTACAAATGGCGAAAACATGGAACAGTGGAGAACCTTCCCAGGAGTGGCCGGCCGACCAAAATTACCCCAAGAGCGCAGCGACGACTCATCCAAGAGGTCACAAAAGACCCCACAACAACATCCAAAGAACTGCAGGCCTCACTTGCCTCAGTTAAGGTCACTGTTCATGACTCCACCATAAGAAAGAAATGGTCTGTATGGCAGAGTTTCAAAACGAAAACTGCTGCTGAGCAAAAAGAACATAAAGGCTCGTCTCAGTTTTGCCAGAAAACATCTTGATGATACCAACAGTAAAATATGGTGGTGGTAGTGTGATGGTCTGGGGCTGTTTTGCTGCTTCAGGACCTGGAAGACTTGCTGTGTTAAATGGAACCATAAATTCTGCTGTCTACCAAAAAATCCTGAAGGAGAATGTCCGGCCATCTGACCTCAAGCTGAAGCGAACTTGGGTTCTGCAGCAGGACAATGATCCAAAACACACCAGCAAGTCCACCTCCGAATGGCTGAAGAAAAACAAAATGAAGACTTTGGAGTGGCCTAGTCAAAATCCTAACCTGAATCCGATTTAGATGCTGTGGCATGACCTTAAAACCATGCTTGAAAACCCTCCAATGTGTTTGATTAATATTTAAATTTGTTCGATGATCTGAAACATTAAAGTGTGACAAACATGCAAAAAAATAAGAAATCAGGAAGGGGGCCAACATATATATATATATATCAAACAACCATCTTTATAATGTCCACAAGGACATTATAAGTAAGTGATGCTGATCATTTTCTGGCTGTGGACTAATATCATCTAAAACTAAAGTTTAATTCTCTTATGTGCATTAGTTTCTCTCATTAGTTTATTTCAAGTCAGAACCTGTGGCACACAGCTAAAAACTGTTTACCTCTATGAAGGGTTCAGCTCAGAGCAGTATGATTAGCCTCTACTCTAATTCTCTACTCTAGAAATAGTAATAGATGACCAAACATGACAAGTAGGCAATGTTTAAAATAATGTACATTGGTGTCTACGAAGAGCTGTAGAACAATAGCTGTAGTGCTGATGTCACACCTGGAGTGGGGAGGATGTTGAATTTCTTTAAAAAAAAAAAAAGAACTTGTCCTCATGATCACAGTTTTCACTCCTCTTGATTTGTTTATCACTGAATGCTGGTCAAATGTGTGTTTCTCTTCCTGACAGTGGAACTATGAAAGCAAACAGATTCACACAAGATGTGTAGCGAGCTGCAGAGTGACACAAGTGCCGACCTACTGCTGCACTGACACCTGTGTACCCAGTGTCAGGCAGGTGGTCATGATGTTCTGGCTGATCGTCGTCAGTATATTCAATCCTACCGCAACTTGCCGTGAAATGTAAAAACACAGTAAACTCTTATATTGTAAACATGCGACATTAGGTGATTACAGTGTACAACAACAGTGCCCTGCGGGCTCACACGTCACCAGGTGTAGACTGATCCTCTGTGTGATGAAACGTCCACAAACCGGTGGAGGCTTACCTGAACGCTCGAGCTTCCCAAGTGACATGACAGCGATTGTCGCGGCTGCTCCAGCTCCTGGTCTGGATACCTGCGTCCTGCTGGACCACAGACTGCACGGTGCTGCAGCGCCTATTACATAACCCGATAATATCGCACTGTGTGATTCAGTGTGCCACTGCCCCCACATGGCACACCATGTAATAGATGGTAGATAACGAATTCATTACTTAAATAAAAACGTAAACAAATGAAATAATTAGAATGAAAAAAAAAAAAAAAAACACAATAAATAAGGACATTTTCACATCCCTATTGGAGGAACCATCCTGACCTGAAGGCAGTGAAAGGACTGGCAGAGTTCTGGAGGCAAGTCAGCGGCCAAAAGGGATGGGCATCATTGCTGTTTTAACTAAACATATTTTACTTATAACATATACATAATTTTCATTTTATTTCTGTAGGTTTTGCATTTTCTGTTTGAGCAGATTGATATTAAATATTGTGTTTGAACATGCAATATTTAAACTGAGTTGCCTGCTTAGGCTTTCGTGGGTACTCTAGCTTCCTGCCCCATTCCAAAGACATGCAGTTTGTGTTTGGGTTAATTGGCGACTCTTTAAATTGTGTGACTGTGAGTGTTTCACTTTGTCCTGTGAAAGACTGGCGACCTGTCCAGTGTGTACCACGCCTCTCACCCAATGTTGGCTGAGATTGGCTCCAGCCCCCCCCCCCCCCCAGTGTCCCTGAAGGTTAAGCAGTGTGTAATGGATGGATGGTGTTTCCATCCATGTAGCAAATATTTGATGCAGAGCTTTTGCAAGGCAGCAGTGCATTTGATATACAGATATTAGAAATCTAAGATGCTATGGCAGATCCCACTGGGTTGCTGTTATCCCTACTTACCTGTCTCACCTCCAAGCCGCACCGTGTCTAAAACATCATGAGTTCACACCACAAGTTCTGCATTCGCAGGTCATCCATTTGGTCACACAGTCCCTTCTAGCCCACATTGGCTGTATTGTGTAGTTTTTGCTTTACAACCAATGTATTAATGGGTAAGACCAGCAATAGAGGACAGTTGCTCTCCTACAGCTTCTTCTGGGTGCTGTGAGCACCTGAAGATGTCACCACTGCTGGCAGGTCAAGGAACAACAGCTAGTGGTCCATGTGTGTATCTATCTTGAGTGACAGACTGATCTGCCTAATCTTATTTAGAGGGTTAAGGCAGCGTCTCTGAGGAGGAGGACAGCCTATATGGCCTGAATTCGTACCATAGAGCCCCTGTAACCTTTAAGGTAGTGGCTGTTTTGTTGTCTTATAGTTGATATCACCATGGACATGAGTATTGCCGATAACTGAAGATCCATCATGGTAGGAGGCTGTAGTGTAGGCTAGCTGTTTACATGTGTGCTAGGTGTTCAGTTTATCAGTCCCATGTGTAATCTCAGCTAAGGTCCAGGTATATAGCCTATTCGTAAACATGTTTTGTAATGAGCGGTTGACTGTCCATCAGAGTGTCACAATAAGATTTGTTCTGCTGTCTTACATTTTACAAATGACTTTAATTTGTTTAGTTTTGCCATTATTTTATACAGTGCAGTGAAGTGTAACTGTTCTTGTTTAAGCAGATACAATACCATATACCCTAATAATATGTATATGGCAATCTAAGTAAAGCCATTAAATAATTTAAAAATATATGAAGTTTAATCTTTGGGTGGTTTTCTTCCCCTGTCCCATAAATCTCTAAATTATTATTATTGTACAGCCTACAATTTTATTGTTGCCTGTTTTATTTTGTGATAAAGCACAATTATGTAGTAAACAGAGCCATAGTAATAAATTTCAAGCTTGGAAATATTATAGGCTGCTTAATTTCAGCATGACCAAGCCTGTCGTGTCAGTGTTTGTTCAACAGATGTTTGTTATTGTAAATTACTTGTACAGTCTCCATTATTGGCAGATTAGGATTAATGTGCATTGTGGTCAAATCCAATCAAATATGGCTTCATTTCAGCTCCACTTCACTTTGGGTATCTGTGGACAGCTCAATCCTCCCATCGCTGCTCTGACTAGGGATGGAGGGAAAGTCTGCGGGCACCTGGAGGGTGGATGGGTTAAAGGCAGTTTATGGAAATGTCCAGAAAACACCTGATGATGTGGATAAAGATAGAAAGAGTCAAAATAAGGCCAGGGCAGGGATTGTGCCAGTTATTCAGTAAAGCCAGCAAAGAAAGCATTTCATTCACTTTGTTTTCCTTATTGCTTGTTATATGACAGGATTTAACATTTTCTTCAAAAGGACACCTATTACCTGCTGACTGCAATGCCTTCCACAAAGAGCTCTAATCACTGGACTTTGTCAGAGTTACTTGGGCAGAGAAAGCTGTTAGGTTTCGGAGCTCTGCTAGCATGGCTTGTCCTTTTCCATCTTCTCGTGAACGTTTGGCTCCTCTGTATCTTCACCAGTCTCTTGGTGGTCCTTGGAGGCTGGCTCGGGTCCCGTGCGATACTGGATGCCAACAGCCTCCTCCACTTGGAACATTTTCTGCCCCTTGGCAGCGTTAACCCACCGCTGCATTCACCTGAACATGAGTGGAGGTTGAATCATGAGATCCACAGTGCCGTCCACAAAGCAGTGCGTGACTTTGTGTCCTCATGGTATCGAACTCTGCTGCCAGAGGTGGAGGGGGAGTTTGAACATGTGGTCTGTAATTCATTGCTGGAGTCAGTGATGGAGCTTAAGGAGCGTGCGCGGATAGTGGACAGAAAAGCACTGGTCCAAGGGCTGCTAGAGCTGTATGGCTGTCACCTGCAGAGTTACATGACGGCAAGACATTTACAGTCCACACAGAAGGAGAACATCAGCCTGTGGCAGCTCTACAGTGAAGTAGACAGCCCTCACCCAGCTGTGAGCAGTGCAGCCGCCGAGCTCAGCTACACAAGAGCTCTAGTTAACCTCGTCCTGCATGTGCTGGTTCCTTACCCGGAGATGGAAACCAGGACTGGAAGTTACGTGGTTACAGAACTCATCACCTGCAATGTGCTGTTGCCTCTAATAAGCAGGGTGTCTGATCCTGACTGGCTCAATCAGACCATTGTAGACATATTCACCAGGTCCCAGGAAGCAGAGGAAGTCAGTGTGGATGAGCTCCCACTAGCTGCACTATACAGATGCCAGGTCCAACAGGAGTCCTGGACCACCTGCAGGTCATTGGCGTCTTCTGAACAAGCTTGGCTCACCAGAAAAAACTCCTCTGACCTTGATGATCTACAGAGCCAGAGTACAATGTGTGAGAGGGACCCCTCACAGAGCAGCATGGTTAGCCTGATGTCTGCTGAGAAAATAGAAAACTGCCACACGGGTCTGCTCACACCGTGCAAAGTGAACTGCTGTTCACTCACATCTGGACATTACACCCACTCACCAGAGTCCAAAATCATGTCACTGGATTCCCTAGTACGACTGGACTCAGAAGATGACCTTACAGGAGGTTTCTGTGACTGTGGTCCTCCAACAAAGTTCTGCAATGTGATCACTTTAAAGGATGATGAGGAAGCCTTTGGCTGCTTCGGACCTTTGAAAAATGTTGGGCCAAAAGTGGTTGCACCTGAAGATTTCCATTGGCCAACAGGTATAGCTCAAGACAAATCCCCACCTTGTCCTCCTAGAAGACTTAGCCCAGCGTCTTACAACTTTGATACAACTAACAACATGACTGCACCTGTGAACATCCAGAACATCCACATTTCTGGTACTGTCACTTCAAAGGAGCAGCGTGGCGCTGGCACACATCCCTATACTCTCTATACTGTGAAGGTAACACCACCTCCCTCTTTTTTTAAGTTTGGCCTTTGAATATGTAATGTAATGATTATCACACATTATCCTCCACTTTCTCATTTACAGTTTGAGTCAAAAACTGAAGCTGAAAACGGTGCCACTCCACAACCAGCAGCCTGTCACACCGTCAACCGGAGATACAGCGAGTTCCTCAACTTGCAGTCACGTTTAGAGGAAAACCCTGAAGTCAAGAAACTAATCAAAAGTAAGAAATCTACTTTAACTAACCATTGATCTTTACTATACCCAAACAGACAAATCATTATAGTTGAGTGTTTTGCATTTCAGATGTCAAAGGTCCAAAGAAATTGTTTCCTGACCTTCCATTTGGCAACGCGGACAGTGAGAAGGTTGAAGCCCGTAAAAGTCAACTGGATATGTTCCTGAAAGTAGGTATTAAGATCATAGATTCCCTTTTACATGATTAAGAATGATTTGTGTGGGCCTGCAATTTGATCTTTTTTTCTTCTTCTAGCAATTAGGTAGCATTCCTGAGACAGCCAACAGCGAGGACATGCAGGAATTCCTGGTTCTCAACTCAGATGTTTGCACATACTTTGGAAGAAAACCTTTTGGCAAGTCAAGAATTGATAAGGTGAAAAAGGATCTACATGTAGATTCTATGTACATGTATATACGTAGACGTTGTGGAAGGAGTGTCATAAGAAACATAAGTCCATATGTAAGCACTCATTTGATACAATAACAAAAAAGTGAACACAACCAAACTAAAACTGATAAAATCTTAAAGGAATACTTTAACATTTTTGGCAATATGCTTATGTGAAAGAATTTGATGAATGTTAGTGTTGTAAATTCCTTTGGCATTTAATTTAATTATTTCATATCTTCTCAAACTTGATTACCATTAAAGATGATGGAAAATGCTTTAGACACCTTGAAGACAGCTTTCCCCCTAACTGAGCCCCTCAGTCCAACAGAGGATTTTGAGGGAGACGCTGATGGAAAAACGATGGACAACAGAAAGTACAGGTGACAGATCTATATCACTCCAATGCCTTGTTCCCATTACTTTGCCATCTGACATCACAGTTGCTCAACTGTAACCTGCTCAACCAAAGCATATTTTTAATACTATATTTCCTTTCTTAGATTTTAGATACAGATATTGCCAGAAATAAATCAAATTTCATGCACAAAGGAGATTTTTCCTTTATGTCTTACCCCACTAATCATCTCATGACCCATTAGATATTTTGACATCACTTGCAATCAAACACATATGCCTCTGATCATGCAACTTTTGTTTTAGTTTTTTGGCTGTAATGGTGGATTTATGGTTTTGTGTTTCATGCATCAGGAGGATCATGTTCCCAAGCAAAGTTACCACATCTCTCAATAGTCCTGATCTACATCCTAAAGTGACATACTGCTTTAGTGAAGGCAGTGCTGTAAGTTATCATCCTGTATTTCTGTCATCTCTGATTGATACATGTGTGTTTTAAATAGATGCCGGACAGATGCATTATTGCTGTGCTCATTACTCCTGTTTAGGTCCTTAATGGCATGTCACTGTCTGGTCTGGAGCGCTTTGTCAAAGAACAGGAAAGACTTTTATGTGAGAAGAACGGGAGGGAGGTATCCACTCAGAGCTGTGAGCAGCCTGGCAAAGACAAAAAGACTTCAGGGAAAACTCACGGGACAGGTTAAAACCTAGTTGGTTATATCCAAATGTTAGTACAGACGTGTTTCTGGAAGTGATTCCTTGCAGCTATTGAGGAAAAATCATGCAGTAACAAAGCATCACCACTTGAGTGCAGCAAAAGTCAATAGTTTGTTTAAGCACTAGTGGAGTAGCCCTTGTAGTCACTTTCCACCACTGTTGCTTTGTTTGTGTTTCATATGTATTCATATGTGTTCCTCTGTTTCTGATATTATGATGTTAACTTTTATTATTGATGTTTTTTATGTGGACCGTAGACACAGCTGTGGCAGATGTTGCTTTGAACATCTTGTGTCTGCTGATGAAGGACCAGTGGAGTTGGTTGTGCACTGAGAATATACAGAAAACCATCAGACTGCTCTTTGGCACCTTCATTGAGAGGTTAGTGTTTCTCTCAGCTTCAGCATGTAAACAACTCAGCGCCTGACACCCTGAAGAAGGTAGTTGTGATGTTAAAAGTTAGTATAGTTTTACAATGTTCTTGATCATTCAAGTGCCCGGCATTGTACTGTGTCTGAAACATATTTTTTTGTCTTTAAAGAAAAGTTAAACATTTTGGGAAATATACTTGTGCTTTCTTGTGCTGAGCTGGATGAGGAGCTTATTAACATTCTCATGTCTGTACAGTTAAGCTATAGTGGGCAGCTGTTTACCATAGCTCAACACAAAAACTAAAAATAAGGGGAAACAGCTGTTTCCCTCTGTTTCCAGTATTCATAATGAGCCAAGCTAACTATCTTCTAGTCCTAGCATCATAGTGAACATAGAGTCATGGGTGGTGCATCAGTGTTCTTATCTGACCCACTGCACAGAGGCAAATGTGAATATCTGAAAATACTGGATTGTTCCTTTTATTTTAATGTGCCTTATTGTTCTCTGTTCTTTGTTCATTGCAAATAAAACATAGCAGTTACTGTAAGTGATGTTTCTATGAGCTGCCACATTATTTATCTTTTTTATATACAGCTGGGTCCTTTAGTATTTTAAGGGACAGCCTCAAGTTGTTTGTTGGCACATGTATGATGGATTATATTTTCTCAGATTGCCTTGAAAACATTTTAAATACAATGTTTATGTCTTAGTGGGTATACAACCTTAAACAGACCTCAATCTTACCACTGGGTAATTTCTTCACCACACAGTCTGTGGGAACTGTGCTTGTCTAATCTCTTGTGTTCTGCTGCCATTATATGATTATACTGGCCTCCATATTTGGATGTATACTGCTGGGAGTGTTAAGGTCCACTAAGCATGTCAGTAAATAATGGAAATGGTGTACGAATGCTTGTTTGTGCTGCTTCCCATTGTGCACATCTTGCACATCTTAAGCTACCGATTCTATCTCAGGTGGTTGGATGTAGGAGTTGCCCACCTCACCAGTGGGCCCTGCTGGGTGATTTACCTACAAGTGCTGCAGGAAACTGTGTGGCCAGGAGGCACGCTGCCTGCTCAGCCACGCCCGGAGCGTAGTGCTGCAGAAAGAGAGGAAACTAAGGAGCAATGTCTGGACTGTCTAATGCGACTGCTCCCAGGTACAGAGCAGCTGTTAGATGGTAGCTGTTTGATTGCTTCTTAAATGCTCTTTCAATTACCAGGCTCCTACAGCTATGGTCTCACTATTTGGTTTGCTTCATTACTTGTACAGAGCTCATCACTGACATGCTGGACAGTGAGAAGTACAGACTGAGTGTGGGGATGATGCTGGAGTCTTTACAGGACTACCAGATAAACAAGTGAGTCAACAACTAATCTCATGAGTAATTGTGGTTGCCTCCAGGAGCCCAGAAACAATATTTAAACAAACAAATAATTTAAACAGTTAAACCAAGAGCTGGGAACAGTGTATCACTGACTGTGTTTATAGCTAAAATCTGTCTAAAAGACAGAAATTACACACTGGATAACTATCTTATGATAATTTTCCATATAATAATAATTCCATATAATCCATATAAGAATCTGTATCACAGTTGACGTCACCCAGTCTTGTTTTTGTGATTATGTGCAGGCATCTGATCTACCGCGTCTGTGACCTGCTGCTGGAGCTGCTGATCCCAGAGTCATGTGATGAGCCCTTCCAGAGGTGTCTGCTGCAGAGCCTGGGTAAAGACACAGAGAGGGACAGTCCTTTCAGACAATCAGCACATACACTCTGATGCCTCACAGTTGAAGCAGTCGATGGATGATGTGTAATATACATGTAAGGAGGTATGTGATGCATTTACAATGCTCTGTTTTCAACACGGGCTGGTGGGACAGAAGAGCAGCATTCATTTCCTGATTGGTCAGTGTTTAAAGGGTGTTTGTTGGTCATATCATGTGTCAGTCATGTGGTCTCACCTGTGCAGAAAAAAAATTCTTGGGACAACTTAATTATATGATGTCAATTGGCAACACGCTGATTACATGTTTTCTAATTGAGTTACCAAGGTAAATCAACACAGCTGATTTAAATCATTTAGGACATCACATTACCTCTACAACTACTATTAATTCAAGCGTGCCATCATGTAAGATATAGATTTGATATAACATTTCTTAATCAATAGTTGATGTTTTATTTTTGTGCTTAAATATTCAGGAGTCTGTTAATATGTATATATGTAATGATTTTATCGTGTAGCTCAGTGCAGTTAGAGCACTACGATGCCTCCTGGTAAATCAAGCGTTTGAAGGAAGGATGAAGGTCTGTAAGGCCTGAAAGACTGAGCATCAGTTAAGATTAATGAGCAGTTTGTGGGAATCCTCCTTTCTTCAAACTATAGATAACATTATGGTTTTAAATTTAGCTCTTATCTGACGACCAAAGCTGTCACAAAGATGGTGTTGTCATAGTGGATGTGTTTTATCTATGTTCATGTTTCCATCCATCCATTATCTAGACCCACTTATTCCTATTTAGGGTTACAGGGATCTGCTGGAGCCTATTCCAGCTCTCTTTGGGTGAAAGGCAGGGGAGGGACAGGTCACCAGTCCATCACAGTGTTAATGCTTCCACTTCTATCAAATTACCAGTACTTCTCAACTTGGTCCAGTTTTTGTGAAGAGCTTTTAAGCCACTGCTTTGTATTAATTATATTAACATTGTAATAATATTCTTACTGATGAGGATTAACTAAGGAGACTGAATTTTATTCTTATCACATAGTTAAGAAGTATCCAGTCCACCAGCTTTTATTAAAATCTTAATTTCCATCTACTCACACCATCCTATGAGTCAGTTTAAATTTTTTGTTCTAATTTCGATGTAGTTAAAAACTTTATTTGATAATGGCAATAAAAAGATGAACAGAAAGAAAAGAAAATCTGTAGTTCATTTCAGCACATAAAACATAGAAAATAGATTGTCATAATAATATTTGGTATTTACACTTTCAGTGACATCTGACCACCGTGGCTGAAAGCTCTGAACTTTATCTGACCGTCTGTGGGAACTGTCCTTAATTTAATAAATTAGGCAGAAACCTAGAGTATTATTCCATGTGCATAAGATTTGACATATGTATTTTCAGTGATTCACCTAAGATCCCAGACTGATATTTCATAGATAAAAGTGACTTAACAAAAGTGAGTACAGGCAGCATTGCAATCTTCCCATGGTCTTTTGATCCTGGCCAGCCTTTGGAAAATACTCACTGCTTCACAGACCATTTCTCTGATGAGACTGTAGTAGTGTGAAAGATTAACACCTTACTGCATGGCTTATCAAACCTCCATGAAATGCTCATTTTATATTTGACTTCTGTGACAAATTAAGCCAAATGAGAAACAAAATCACCACCATCTATGATGTATTTCAATACAGCAACATAACTCAGTTTAACATGAAAAACATTTTCTTCCTACAAAATATGAAGCATGTGCTTCACTTGTGTGTGACACTTTGTTGAATATTTTCCTCAAATTAATTCATTTCAAATGAATCTGTGTTTGTATGTTTCAGTCCCTTAGCAACATCAAAGCAACAGCAAAACCTCAAGTGAGATCAAGAGTTAATTGTCTGTGAGTTGCCAGTATTGCTGGCATTTCTACACTGTAAGGCACATAGTTTTAAATTTATGCTTGTTAGCATGACTTGAGTGAATGTCACAGAATCAGACATAGAAATAAAACTCTGCAAACATCAATCCCTCTGGATTTTACTAAACACTGCAGTGTGTCACAGTGCGTCCTCTACATAGATGCCAAAAACAGCAAGTCACCGTATTACAAATAAACTCAAAAAGATCTGAAATAATTGTGTGAACATTTTGTAAGCACTAGGACCAATTTTAAAAAATAAAAAAATCACTCAGCTCCAGTTAACAAAGATGTTTGTAATTGTCAGGATTCATCAGGTGGTTTTTGTAAGAGAAATAGAACAGGACACATCATACAATAAAATTCAATCTTCAGTGTTATTGCAACACATACTGTCTGATGGTGACACTGTGTCTAAAACATCTAGGGGTTGGACACAATAACATTATATCTGACCACACAACAGAATCCAGTTTAACTCCATCTTTTTCCTGTTGCTCAGGTTCACATATAGAAACGTGTCAGATGTCTGCATTAAACCCATTTCATAAATGAGATCTTAGGAACATTTAGCAGAGCTTGCTTCCTTTCTCATGATATCATGGGCTGATACTGGCTGGCTCCCACCTCCTGTCTCATGCTTTGGGACTTCACTGGCAACTGGAGGAGACAAAAATGTTCAAGCTACATTGATGGTGGCCCCATACATCCCAAACTCAAACAGCTGTATTTTCAACACCAAATCTCTCAACAGAACCAACATCTGTGTGAAATTTAACAACTAATCCCTAAGTGACACATGGACTGCTACAGTCTCAATTTCATCGGCTACTGATATTGGATTCGTTAACTCTTTTCAGTTATGTTTTAACGTGTCTTATCAGTAGTGGAAAGGTCTTAAAATAAACTAAATCTGACTAATTTTACTGAACACACAAAAACCTTTACTCAGTCCAAACCATCACATGTATTGTACAGCTCAAACCACACACTCAAGATCGTACCTCACGAGCGAGATGTCATCCAAAATTAGCTCTAAACATTTACTGGAGGTAGTTTCATGTGTCATTCTGTCTGTCAACCCAGTGCAAACAGTGTCTGTATTGAAATGCTATTGAAAGTGGTGGAATGACTGCAACCAGCGTCATGTTGATGGTAAGATTCATGTCGTCCCATACAAACTTTCTTTACAGATGTTTATCAATGAGTCACTGGTCTTACGTGTTAAGTGTTACTGGGTGTGTACTCAATCCATAATCCAGAGATGTTAATGTCACCTCTTTAATTACAGTATTTCTGTTTGCTTTCAGTGCACTGGGGATATTCTTTAGCCACTGTAAGATGTTTGCTAGACTAATTTTTAAATGTTTGTGAAGCAGATGTCCTGTCTGTTGTTATTTTGGGATGTGAAAAATGTCTTCTAGGTGAAGTTCACACTGTCCTGCAGCACTGGGCTGAAGGACTAAGACAAGATGCTGCTCTTGATTATGATGATGATTTACCATTAATATGAGGATGTTGATGAATCATACTTGTGATGACTCCTCATGGTGCCAAACAACAGATGTCATGTGTGCAATGAAGGGAGTGCAGCCAGAATCGACACTTTGTTCACTCACCACAATCAGTCCCACCTTTAAACCGCAGCACTGACAGTCCAAGTAAAGCAGACCAACAGCTGCGGTGTCATGACGTGAGTATGTTTTATGGGGGAATTCCATCTTTGAAAAATCAATGTATATTCCCATGCACATACACCCCCAGATGTAGTGATTACTCAGAGCAGAGGAGTATTACCAGCTGAGGTTTACAAGTGTATCTGTGCAACATCTGATTTGTGTGTGTGTGTGTGTGTGTGTGTGTGTGTGTGTGTGTTTGTGGTTAAACAGGATTATACATGCATATTTGGAAATCATCAGTGTGATCATTTAAAGTACAGTCCAACAACAGTGTCAGAATAACCACCATTAACATGTCTAACTGCAGATTCTAGCATCTGACCTTACAATGAAATGAGTCTGGTTCCTGTTAGTGGTGTGTCCTCTGCTGCAAAGTACAGATGTGCAGTGAGACCTTTCAGGATGGCTGACACCACGCCCCACTGCCCTACTTCCATGTACTTAGACTGGAAAAAAAAAAAACTCAGATTTTCTGGAAAACAATAACATATTTCAATCACAATATGACTTTATCCAGTTGCAATCCTCCCTCCTATACTCCACCCCTGGCCTATTTTATTTGACTGACCAGGAATCAAGGTTAAGGAGAAGAAGTAGCGTGACAGTGGACAAAGGCTTCCGACACTTCCTGCTCTGTTGCATCTACACTCACTGTTTCCTGGCCTCTCTCCTCCTCACTAGCGTCATGACCAAAGATAAGATCCTCACGTCCAGTATATCATTTTTTTTTCAATGTCCTGCCACAGAATGAATAGTGAGCAAGGCTTCACAAAAGATTTATATATCCATTCTGTGAGAAAAGTTCTCTACATTACTGAAACCACATTCAGAATTTTTGTAAGATTGGCAAGAGGTGCAGTTCATGTGGGGGAAAGGTTTTTTTGTCAGGGTTACCATGAAAGCCAAGAAAGACAGGGACATTGTAGGCCAATTAAAGAGAGTAGTGAGATAACGAAAAATGTCCACAAAACAATTTCTTCCCTTTTTTTCTTTATTCCTAAAGAAATATATCTCTTCTTCCTCTCTGCAGCAATTCAGCTCAGAAAGTCCAGAACTTTACGTTTTGCGATTCTCTGCAGAGCGAGACATTTTGACAGCTGTCTGTTATTGAGATCAAACTGCTGCTGTGTGTTTCTGGGGTCTTTATAGTAAAACTATCATCAGCTACTGATTCCCATCTTAATTGGTTTGATTTATAGACAATCAATGTCTTTTCATACTGTATGCCAGGGATAAACTGAATATTCAAGAAGTTGAATTCTCACCAAAAACAGCAAATGTTTTAGAAAAGTAGAAATCTTTAAATAAAATGTACTTTTAAAAAGTTTCATAAAATGATGGCTTTTGTGATTTTGCATTTTGCAAGCTCACGAACATGCTGAAGACGGTTCTTTCTTTCCATTTTTGCTTTGGCTGAACACATTTATATATAGCTCCCCTCCTGAGATCTATACTCTCTGGGATTTGTGAGGGGATGGGTTACATTTCTTCCAGCTCAAAGAGTAAATATCTTAACTCTGACTCCGTTTCTCTGAATCTGAGTGAAAAAAATGTGCTGTTTTTGTTATCTCAATAATTCAGTGCAGAACTTCAACGAGCCATATAAGGTCAAACCTGCTCTTTGTGTGAACGAAAATTTCTGAACGGTGTGTTCCTACCACTCTATCCTGCATAATTGCATTGCAGGTTCTAGGTGGCAGCTGTATCAGGTGATGCAACAAAAAACGTCATTGTGAATTCTCTTCAGGAAAGAGAGGTGACCCTTTAGTGTTATGTAACATGCTTATAAAGGTTTTTTTTTCCCCTCCTCCTCAGTACACTTTCTTTACATGATAGTACAGGATGTACCTCAAAGGCAGCGTTACAAGTCACACCACCTGTCATTTTAATAACTAGCTTTTGTATGCCTTGGGCAAAGGTCAGGCTGCTTGGAGTGTTCTCTGTTAAAACAGGTACAAGATGGTATACTGCATTTCTACTACAGTGCAGAGTGTGCGGATGTATGAGGTGACTGCATGAGGAGTGTGGATGCAGCAGATACTGTATCAGACCCTGGGAAAGCAGTCATATTTTACATCTACCCAGGAATCATGCCAAGCTGTCATTAGTAAATCCTGACCTCTACAGAGGCAGAGAGCAGACGGAGGTATGTGAACACTGTTATGGTATGTGTGTAAATCAGTCCTGTCAGGCTAAGATCATGGAATGCAGTTCTGCATTGTAGTAGTTTTATAGATGTGATATCAGGAACATGTGGTGCACGATAAGGTATGATGAGTGAGTGCTGCACAGTACTGTACTGTTTGGATTATGGATAAAATATCAGTGTGGGCCACAAGGTTTAGGAGACCGTCCAATAATTGCACAGATTTGCTCCAAATTTGTTTTGAAAGGCACCTGTGAACACTACAATCTCATGACCCACATCTAATTCAGTAGGTGCTAGAGATAGTCATGGTCCTGGTCCAGGTGTAGTCCGTCTTCAACTGTGTTGTGCCGTAACACTGCAATTGCTGAGCAGACAAACAAACAAAGAAAGAAACTTTGAGAAAGAAAAAGGTGGCTTGCTGCAATAAAATTGTAGAACAGCAAAGAGTTTCATATAATGTCATCAGTCAGATGAGGCACATACAAAACAGATACCCGCTTTGGTTTTGTCAAAGTCTGAATAAAATTGTCATTTGTGACTGTATTGTTCCCCAGGTATGGCCTCAAGACTTTGTGTCTGATGGAACTGATGCCTTTAGGTGAGCGATCCCCAGATGGCACTTCAACGTAGCAAATCAACATCAAAACTGCACAGAAGAAATGAGGTAATCTTGACAAATAATGTCAAATCAGTTTCACACCATTCATCAAAAGGAAGTTGCAATAGCATTACAAATTCTGGCTGGTGATTTATGTGACAGAGCCGATGCATATAAATACATACGCACTATATAAACTCAAAAGGTAATGCCTTGTAGTTAATTGCAGCAACATTTACATATAAAACACTCCCCCACTGTAAATTCCCAAGGTGGCTGCATCTACAGGATGGACGTAGCTTATTATCATCATCATAATACTAATCCTTAGAAGCGTTCTCTAATCCTAATTAATTTCTAAACTGTCCAGCTAAGCCATCTGCATATGTTTTCCAAAAATATATCAAAATATGTACAACTTTACCACCTTATAAGTGAAATGAGGTATGAGGTATTAAATGGCTGTAATTGGAGTTAAACTGTGACTGCTCTCCTGAGGTGTGAGATAAAAGCCATTAAATACCAGCAACCAGTCTGGGATCAGACATTAGCAGAGATATCACAGGTAAACACGGGTTGGTTTTGTTGAACCACTTGTCATTTACAGCACTGTTAACACTCTATGAACAACTAAATTATCTTGTTAAAGCAGAATGACTTTACACAGGGTAAAAATGTGTTTGGGATTTTTTTCAGATTCTTTGGAAACTGTCTGTGGTGTGTGCCAGGAGCTTGTTACAACCCACAGTAACATCTTAGAGTTAGCCGACCTTTACAGCCTGTAGCAATTATAGCAGAAGCAGTGTAGGCGTTAGGTTATGTAGCATATAGACCAACAAAGTCCATATCAGGAGGAATGTTAGGATGGATGAGGGGTCAGTAACACCGGCCTTTCCCCCAAGGGATTGGTGTTTGATTCCTGTGTGTAACTCTGTGTGTGTGTGTTTTTTAATCCATTAATTTATTTTATCTATAACATTAACTGCATGCTTATTGTCGCAACCATGATGACAGATCCCTATCATTATTATTATTATTTATACCCACAAACTTTTTCGACAACCAGCCTAATCACACTGTGATGGGTCCATAGTGATAACTGTGTTTATGATTGTTTCCATGACAACAAAGGTCTGATATGCTTGGCTGTAGAACTGTTGTCTTGGTGGTACTGTTGTTACCACGACAACACAGGTCTGGCTTAAGTGAAACAGTTCTCTGGGTCATATCTGAATTTAGGGGCCATATATTGTCATTTGGGTTGGAGGTCTGGTTGAAATAACAGCATCATCCATTTTCAAAGACGCTTTTTAAGCAGACTCTTCCTGATGTCAGATGTAGGAGCACAGTGTGGACGGGGGAAAAAAGGGGTGGAGGGAGGCTGGAACTGCAGCTGTGGCATGCAAAACATGGAAAAACACTCGACAGCTGACATAACACAGAATAACTACACTGAAGCCAGTGTGCTGACGTAGGACTGCAGTCACCTCATTGTCTGGCGGGGCTTAATTCTCCCATCATTTGTTTGATCGACACCAACGTAACACAACAACCAAATTTAGGTGAGCTGTTTGTGGGGCTAAGTGCCAGCAAACTAAAGCCTTGGCTGAAAGGTCCTGGGTGGAGACTGAACAGTAAAGTCCTCTAAACTTTGTTTTTACCAGTATATACAGAATAATAATTTTTTTGCATATTAAAATAGAAATATACATTCTGCATCAGATTCAGTTGGCTTTGACAATGGAAAATGTTCAAATAGAAAATTAGTTACTTGTGAATTTTGAACCTGTATAATATGACCTACTGTGTCCCATGTGATATGTCAAAACATGGTGTTATAGGTTGGTCTTTGTCAGATGCTGTGAATTTAGCAAAATAAAACTTCAGAATTAGGAAAAATCAAATTGCAGAGATGTTGTATTGCATTTTGGACGTTCACACAAGAGCTCATCCCGTTTACATATTTGGTACCTACATATGGACCAGGAAGCTGAGTTCTGCAAACTTACACGTGGAGCATGGAAGGGTTGATGTGAAGTTCATTTTAATGTGTTTTCAAACATTTGAGTTTGAGAGTTTGTTCTCATCCTTTTGCAATTAGGTGAACTGAGAACCAAATTCACAGACATGAGACACCCAGTTCATCTGAGAGAAAATGATTCACTTAGTTTTGCTTTACATTATGATCACAAACATCACATGCAGGGATAATGAAGAGAGAAGTATCACTTGTCTGTGCTGCTGTTGAGTCAGAGCTGATTTCGCCTCTTCTACTCTCCCTCCCGTAGAGTCAAAGGGTTTAAATTAACACTTGGCTTCATAGAAAGGGACTTTTTGAAACTTGTTCTTGGAAGTTCTCTCTTTGCCACGACTCACAACAGCCTTTCCAGAAAGAAACGGGATCTGCACAAACAAGGCACAAACACTGAGCGCAATGTGCAGCACTGCTTCCCCCTGTTATCAAACAGATGTCAGCTGTTCTTCACTCTGTAAGTGTTTCTGACACTGAGGCATCTCACTGTGATTGCCCTGATAATGGATTTCATCAGCTCATATCACCACTTGTGACTTATTTATTTAACTTAGTGTTCACTTTTTCCCTTGGCATGTCACATACTGTATTTATTTTGCTCATATGGAAAATACAGCTGGTTTACATCCTAGCTGTGGAGCTGTAATCACAGTCAGATGAATTCCATATCCAACAATGAAAAATCATATAGTGGCCCAACACCAGAAACCAGTTTGTTCTGATGATGTCTTGTTCATGTGAATGAACAAACTGCAAATGCAACAACTCAATTTTCTTTTCAGATTTTAAGCTCTGAACTGTTTTATTGTTAAAGATGCACTTTAATTGATTGAATACTCAGCAGTTATACAGCAACATATTCATGAATTAGGACTCATGTTTCTTGGCCCCTGACTAATGCAACATTTACTCTCCTGCTCAATTTTCACAAACCCCTAAGAAAATATCATTTTAGTTAACTAGAGTAGATGTTTGGCAAAATTCCCCAGCGATTCATGAACTTTGATTACTCTTAGGTGCCGTGGAGGAAGTATACAGTGAGCTTTTCTCTCTGAAAAGTGCTGGAAATAAAGCTGATGAGGATCTGAAGGATCTGAAGGGTTGGGGTAATAACTCTACCTGTCACTGTGAACGACAGATTACACAAGGTGAGCATTACTGTGCTTTTGGCTGCTTTTGCTACATTAAACACTCACCACTGGCAGGTTAAAGGTAATTTTTCCAGCCCCTCTAGAAGTTTCTCTTATTGTGTTTTACCTTTGCACACTTTTGAACAGTAGTCTTCACTTTTAGACTTTTGTGGTGACACTTTTTTATTTATTTTTTTAGTTTTACTTTTTCAACCTATAAAAAGCAGCTGTACTCCACCTGTGTGCCACAGCACCACCTAATCATATACTGTAGAAAATAAGTCGACCCCTACTTCCCTTGTCAGGCCTCCACCCAAAGCAGCTCTGTCAGTAAATCCCTGCTGGGTTATGTAACTCCTACAGGACTGGGCTGGTGATTTATTGTATCTATGTTGTTAAGAGGCTCAGAGCTGGTGGAGCTCCAGTCATAAAACAGGACTAGGGGCATGTTCGCTGATGAGCAAGGTCGAAACACACAGCATGTGGACAGGTGGAAAAACACATTAGCCTTCATTTGCATGCAGATTTAAGTTTTTGCATTCAGACCTGATAGTGTATTAGATACATGTACATGGCATTTATAGACAATTACACCAAGGACATGAGGTTGAGCGTCTGTGGTTTTCTCCTTTTCTGTTGTGCTGATATGAAGGTGTGTGTTTATGTGCGTTTGTATACATTTAACGACAGACACTGGAGACCTGTAGCTTCTCAACATTGTTTTTCACAAATCTAACCTCTCAACAATGAAACAATAGTGCCAAGCAGTAGTCAATCCTCAGATCCTTCAGTTAAAGTAGAAATACCACAGTGTAATAAATAAAATACTCTTTTACATGTAAAAGGGCAGCACCAAAAAATGTACTCATAAAATTATTAGTATCAAAATTGCAGTAAAAAGTATAATATTTACCACTGAAATGCAGTGAAGTCAAAGTATGAAAAATGAAAAATGAAAATATTTTGGTTTCTAGTCATTTTCAATATTATATAACAAAAATTTACAGATCATTCAGACTTTTAACGGCGAGATGGGAGGGAAGGTGTCCACTCAGTTTGAAGCGGTGCTTCATTGTGACATTTCCCACATTTCTGTGTACACACACATACTTTCCATGCATAGCAGTAAAGTACATAGTAACATTCAAAATACAAATATGTTTCATCTTGAAAATGCTTAGGATCAGCTGTTGCTGTGAAGATGTCACTGCATGCCATCACCTCAGTGTGAATTTATAAAACATAAGTTCATCACAAATCGTGAATCTACTGTTACCTCAAGATCTTAAAACAATCTATCATTCAGCTGCAATTTTGTGGCTATGAAGATATATGATCTCTTTTCTTTAGTCACAGAGCCACAGTTTAAGCATGGAAAATTTATATGGTGGGAACCAGGTGAAGGAGGGATCCTTGTCTCTGAGAAGAGTCAAATGTTTTCCAGGTTTTTTTTAGGGTGACAAAAAGTCTTGATCTTTAAGGGGGAACGTAAAGGCTTTTGATCAAACTTGCCAACTCAACAAAGACTTGGTCTGCTAAGACATCAAAGTGAATAAGTGTCTTCTTGGGCAGATGGCTCTCCTTAAATGGACTTTGTTAAAGGACTTGTACTTATATAGTGCTTTTCTATGCACTCAAAGAACCCTTTATTATGAATATATATGTTCTGCTGTAGAGCCACACATATGTCAGGGGAAGGTGGACATATTTTGCTCTACTCAGTATCACTATTCCCAGTAATATGAAAAATATCCAGAAATGGAAGTAAAGCAGAGGATAAGAGTATTGCTGGAATTCTCAACCAGTTTTATAGGTCCACAAATCCTTCATTAGGATTTAAATAATCAGCTCTGGAGTGTTTATTTTCACATATAATTTAGGGTTCTTTCTTGAGTAACATATTTTCTCAATTTGCACGTGGGGCTGTGCAAAATATTGTGCAATTGTACAAATATGTTCTAACCTTGGCTAAATCTTCATCCTGGAATCCTAAATGTTGACATGAAAATGTTGGAAACGCTGTGGTTTGAAGCTAAAAGGGATTTGAGGGAGGCCATACTGGGGATATGAAGAAGAGTAGAGCTCTGGGTGATGTAAAAAGAGAAATACTTTGGGTATATGGGCTGATGTGGATGTTAATGCTGTCATTTCTCCTTCAGGTCTTGACAATGAAAAGCTCTTGTATCCCTCTTTTAACCCCCAGTCTTTTAGAAGGATAAGCTTTGTTTCACATAAATTTTTAACTTCATTTTACATTTGGTGCCAGTTCTTTGAGCTTGACTTTTTTTTTTCTAGTTCAAAAGATGCTAATCCTTTTTACTTGGGAAAGGGGAATGAATTTCCTTTCTGTCCAAGCCTGACTTTGGCAAGTCAGATAAATCCCTTCAGGATGAACGTCTGCTGACAGTGATAGATCTTGAGATTTTTAAAAACATTTTTTTATTGGTATTGTTGTCTTTTACAACTCTCTGCTGCAACAATATATAGGTTTTTCTCAGCTGCAGCCATACACATCTACAAATGTCCTACTAATAGACCTTCTGGTCAGGTCAAGGTGAAGGTTAAACATCTGATAAATATAGTCTCAAAACTTACTTATAGACGGAACAAAAAAAAGCAAGAAAAATAAATAGATTTTTAAAATCAGTATTAAAAGTGGTTGATTAAATCGGTTCACCTAAAATTTTAAATCCAATTCGCAGTGAATTTAAAAGGTTAATAACATGTTTGATAAAAAAAAAATTAGTTAATAAAGTTAATTCAAATATACTGCGCATACAAAAAGCAGCATCTACACTGACAACTTACCCCCAAAGACATCAGGCTGCCAGTCATGGCTTCTGCGTGTTTGATTGGTTGTTATTGACCCGTCGGCCCAGTTACTTATGGTTACCAAGGTGAAGGGGCGGGGCGTAAAGGCGAACGTTGCAGCGTGAAGCCGCAGTTTGACAGAAGAGCAGAGAGCTGTGAAGTTTGAAACAACAGCTGGGCCTGATTATATGACTTTTACTATCAGACCGAGTCCACCAATACTGAGTCCATCACTAACGGACATATTTTAAAACATGTAAAAGGTATGAAAGTTTGTATATTGTGCAATGCTATTAGCGTATTAGCAAAGTTAGCATGCATGTTATTGTGATAGCAGTATAACGTTATATGTTGTTAGCTAGCTAATGTAAAGCCAAAGTTAACGCAGCGTGAGCTCATTAAGAGGTCTAAGGGAAGAATAAAAGCGAAACTGTCATGTTTGTTCATTAACGGAGAGGAAGAGGAAAGTGTCCTTTGACTTTGTTGGGGAAGTAGTTGGCCCAGCTTCCTGTGGTTTGTTGCCGCCAGTCTGCTCAGCTTTGAACAGTCGCCTGGCCTGTGAGTACTGACATGCTCAATGATTTTTAAGTCAACTTTGGGTAAGTTTCCTTTCTTCTTGTGTATAGTTTTTATACATATATATATATGGATTTGTTTGATGTAACTAAATATCGTTCCATCTTTGTGTTTATTTACATTTCATTGAAGTTGATTTGAGTTTGTCCAGAATAAGGGAAAGTTGTTGAAACAGGATATTTAAAATGAAAATAGTTGTCATTGGGAACTACAACCAGAAAGTCATATTCCTGTAGCTTGGCCAGCCAGACCCACTCCTTTCTTAGTGAAAGATAGTGGGTCTGGGCCTCCAGCCATAGAGAGTCTTTTCCTCTGGCTTCAAAGGCGCTTAGCCAATCACAGCTGTTTATTTGCAACGGGGTCAGGCTTTACGCTCCAGTCGTCCAACCAGATTTAAACCAACCTTGCACATACACACCGACTTGTTTGTAACATTTCTCAGTGCTAGTCCCCACTGGCTTTTACTGTTTACTCCTTTCAAAAGTATGCACACAACTGGTGATACCGCCTGGTATTCTCATGTTTTTACAACAAAAACGACAACAGCTATTCACTAGTGTCCCTACCGCATGCGCCATATCATTTGTTTCTCTGATTTATTCTGTATCCATTGGCCCGCCCCCTGGAATTCGATCTCAACCCATGAGATTCCAGACTAATTCTTTGTATAGAACTGAAAAAGACTTAGTCTGGCTGGCCTGGTAAATCATGTGTAATTTGACTTACATGTCTAACCTTGCAAAACATAGACTGCCTAACATCTTACAAAGCAGAGCACAGCTGATGTTTGTGTTTGATCTGTCCGTTTTCTTTGCTGCAGACTCATGGCTTTATATACAACACATATCCATATGACTGTAGGTGACTTTCTTATTGTAGAAACCCTGATTACTGCTCTAAATATAGCCCAGTGTGATGTGTAGATTTATGTCTGTACTTAGTGCCTCAGGCAAGTGTCTGTGGTTATAGTCTAGAGGTTTCCAAGATCATGTGAAACTTCAAAGTCTGCCAGAATAATGCTTATGAACAAGAGGGTCTGCCGGATGACAGAAAAGTGCACATGGGACCAATAAATGCTACTTTAGTGGCTCCATGTGTAAACTGAGCACACTGTTCATCAGGGTCCACAAACTATTTGAAGGTGCTACCTTCAATCAAAATTATTAGAAATGGTAGATCAAACAGAAATTTCCTATGATAAGACTATTACAGTACAGGCTGTACTGTGGGTTGTGATGTTTGAGACCTGTGATTTATTTTGAGACTATTTGCAGAGTAAAGTGAGAGAAAGTGGTACCTTGTCATTATTCTGGTAAGAAAAATGCAAGTAACAATATTTCCCAGGCACGCCATGGTAAAATTTCTGACAATGTTTTGTAGTTCTTCCAGATCACCCTCCATACCAAAAGTGCACAACCTGAATGTCATATTCCTGTATCAGTATGAGCCATTAGGAAATCACTAATGTAGACTTTAGCTTTTTCATAGTTGGCTAAGTTGGCACTCCTAAAGGAATAGTTTGATGTTTTGGGCAGCACACATCTCGCATAAAATTAGATGAAAAGATAAATTCCACTCTGTTGACTGTCCGTCCAGTATAAAGAGCAACCAGCCGGTTTGCTGAGCTTAGTGCAAACACTGGAAACTGGGTGAGATGGCTTTCTGGCACTGTCTGAAGGCAACAAAACTTCATTTAAAAAAACTGTGTTTTCAGCTGCTTCCACCAAAGTCTCAGTAAGACAGCAAAACATGAACCACAAACTTTTGGAGTACTGACTGAAATGTAAAAGTGTAGTCCCTGAATTTACCCTCTGGGATTTAAAAAAAAAAAAAAAAAAACTTATCTTATCTTACCTTAGACTACTTGTTACTGAAAAAGTAGTTAAATGACTTTAACACATGGGAAATAACCACTTGAGGACCATATCTTTAGATTACCGCTGCCAAAACAGCCCAACTAAAAGACCAGATGACTGCCCAGTCATGATCTTTCACCTCCTGTATTTTATTCATGCTCTCAACTCCCTTGCTTTCCATGGGTGTACTTTGGAAGGGATCCTCCTGTTGGGGTTTTTCAGAGATATTGGAACACTTAAGAGAGCAAATGTGGTTTTCCTGCTTAGATGGCTGTTTTTCTGCCAAGCCATGGAAAAGTGCTGTAGTTGTGGGGATCCTGTGATGCGATGCTGACTCCATTACAACGTGGCTGTGAGTCAATCTTCAGAAACCCTTGGGTTGAAGTGTTGGGCTCTACTAGGCTGTAACAACATGCCGATGGCTGTGTACAGTAACACACTATATGATTCAATGGATTAATTCACTTCTGCTCTTATTTTCCATTTAGAGATGTTAGTGGAAATGTTGATGAGATCAGAATCTGTAGATATTGGTGGATACAAGTGAAGAGTAAAATGAAATATGGATGTCATCACAGTGATTTGACTCTAGATATGTGTGTGCTTTTTTTGTATGTTACAGTTTTCAGTGGCTAAATTATACTGTAAAAAAGTGAATTAGGATTTACAATTTTTACTAGAGGTTGACCTATATGGGTTTTTCTATGGCTGATGCCGATTTTCAAAATCCAGTTTAGCTGATGGCCGATAAGCAATGCCGATTATTTGAGGCCGATATGCATGGCAGATTTTCCTTTGAAAGATGAGCCGTCTTTGAGTCGCCTGGCTCACAGCTTTGTGCTACTGGGGTGCGTCAGTCATGTGGTCTATAGAAATTGGCTGCCCGCACAAGTCGGCCCGATATATCGGTCGATCTCTAATTTTTACATTATGTATCCCTGTAAAGATGTATTATGCTGTTTCATTTATGCTAAATCGTTATCATTAGCTGGTGTATGTAAAAATTCAAAGTAATGCTTGCATTACATCAGCAGGTTCAAAACACTCTCTCAGGCTCAAACACTGAACAGCTTCAATAGGTGGTCAGTGCTGTATTTTATGCGATTTATTGAACAGCTGTCCTCTTCTGTGAGGTTGATAATAGTTAGATAATGCACAACCTTTGGGTTTACGGTGTCTCATATATTATGTCAGCATTTCATGTGATCATAGTACACATGATTGTATATGTCAGATGTTTTTTAGTATGGTGGATGTGATAAACATCTTCTTGAGATGACATATGACCTGTTTATATTCTGCTGAGATCAGGCAGACTTCAGAGATCGGTTTTTATGACAGATCACTAAGAATCTTTACCTGTGACAGGACATATCCTTATATTTACATGTAAGGTTACAATTCACAAAGTATAGTATTTGAAAGAAAACTGAACTTACGATGAACTTTCACTTTGTGATGCATTAGTGTTTGCAGCCAGACTACACTGCGTTATGAAGTAAACCTGCAGAGCGGCTTGAGTAACACACGCAGGGTGCTGTGGTTTAAAAGTACTCCCTTCAGTATTAGACAAAACAATTTGTCCTCAGTGCTTTGAACTGCAGGAGGGAATTCTGGTCATCCTGTCTGCGTTGTCTTCCAGGAATCTGCTGCTCATATGTGCATGTAAACAAACACGCATAGACATGCGCAGTGATCCCTTTGAGAATGATGATGAATAAAATTTTTAAAAGCTACAGCTGCAGTTTTACAACGTTGAGGGACAAGTTAACATCAAATGCTTCTTCCTTTTCTCCTCTAGGAATGGTACTGTTTGTTTGTCCACCACTTTGAATCGTGCACAGCAACTATTGCATGGAGTGCCATGAAATTTGATAGGGATACAGATATCCTGGAGTTTTCATGTAGAGCCACCAGAGCATGAAATTGCTCAGTTATCCTGTGAAACACACTGTTTATTGGGTTGGCATGATGTTGCTATTGACATCTGTGGCTCTCAAGACAATAAATCTTTATGACTTTGGTGATCTTTTGACCTCTAGTGTGACCAGGATGTTGACATGTTTGGTTTTTATTTACTGTTTTTTCTGGACTATAAGTCGCATTTTTTTTTTTTTTTACTCCACCGGCTTGTAGTGCAACTTATACAGACTCAATGAAGATAATGCTGTACCACAGAAAAAATAAATGTTTATCTTTGCAGTAAACTATAACTCCTAGTGTAACACAGGTGAAAATGCCACCTAAAAGAAAGAGCTATACTTCAGTTAATGAAGTCTGCGGCTGAAACAAGGTTCGGAGTGAGTGTTGTCATTCAGACAACCTGAGAGAGGAGGACATGCCGCTTCACCTTCTCCCCGATGTTGGCTGAGTTAAACAGAAGAATGAATTTCGTAATGCGCTTCTGCTTGTTGTTATGCCTGGCCTACATTCTTCATAGGCTAATTTAGACTGTAATTAGTACAATTAGGAATGCGACTTATAACAACAAGGCTGTTGACAAAAAATATGGTATAAACAATTACTGGAGGCATTCCTTTGAATTTCTTTGGTAAATTGAGTCATGATCACCACACAGACTTCTACAACATATTGATGATGCCCAGATTTTCCTGTCAGCCTCACCTGTACTTTGTGCTAATTAGCAAATGATAGACTACTACTATAAGGTGATCCTAGATATGGTAATTAATACCTGCTAAACATCAGCATATTAGCATGTTAGCGTGCTGGCACCACCATGTACCATCAAGCAGAGTTTAGTCTCACAGAGCTGCCTGCATGGCTGAAGGCTCTAGGAGGGAAATCGTGACATTAAGGATTTGCAAAGCAAGGAAAATGGGTTTTACCTTTCAAGTACACACACATCAGATCTGTTTACTCCGTGTGTCCTACGTGCATATTATTTTTCTGCGTAAGACAGCTATGCCTTAAATACAGTAAGAAACTAGGTGGACTGAGAGTGGGTGGGACCCTGTTTCTGTCGCAGTTCTTCTGGAGTCATGGCATGAGACAGTGGAAGTTTGTGATGTGGTTTCAGATGCCATAGTATAAACCTTAGCCAGCTTATATTCACCATGGGTGCAGCACTTTCAACACAACTTGCAATGACAAGACAAAACTGGCAGCACTAAAGAACACATTTAACAAAGGTACTATGCATGAATGTACTGCAGTATGTTTTTGTATATGTGCACGAAAACATACTGTGCCACGGATAAACTGGATCACATCTAACACAGAGACACATGATAAACTTTGAACTACACCCAAAAAACCTGTTGGCATTTAAACGTTGCATTAAGTTTACACACTAAATTATAATAAATGTCTGTTTCAGTTAACATTGTTCTTGGCCATTGTCTGACCATCATGAATTTACCCATTTTCTGAAGTTTGGTGTGTTCAGCATACTGTACTTTTAAGTGAGGTTTACTTGCTTATTATATATTTGTTTAAAATAATCCAAGTTTGGTTTCTATTGACAATGAAATGGCTTTGATGTGTTTACTTGAGAGAAATAATTCTCCATCATATCAAGATTAAATCAGCAACTCTGTAATTTAATCTTTAAATATGTTTGTGTGATGACCTTCTTTAAATCATTTAATGGCATGTTTGTTAAAAGACACATGAGATTAATTAAATTAGGGATGAGACACATGTAGGGGTTTTTCTGTCCAGTTCAGGCTCTGACAAGGCAGCATTAACAGCAGAAGTCTTGCCAACATTTAGAGAGACCTCTCCATCCCCGAGAGCAGTCTGACAACCTGTCTGTCTGCTGCTCTCACTACCAGGTGCTTTCAATCAGTTTCCCTCAGACTGAGATGTCCTTACATGGTGCTCTCGTGAATCCAGAAATTACTATTGTACTGTTGCTTTTCTTCCAGTGTAACAAAAAAACATGCACATTGCTTTTTACTCGCCAGTCTTTGTAATTTATGGGGACCTAGCTCACTTGTTTAATGGGCCGATCAAACCACAAAATATTAGACTACAATATAATTCTCTCTCACTTCCCTGTACTTTGTGCTGAAAGGGGAAAAATAATGAAACTCTACCCAAGTAGTGACTTTATAAGACTTTCAGTAGTTCTGGAGTTTACTTTTCACTTAAACAAATGAAAACTTATCACATTTTAGACAATGTAGATTCAACCACTGTAAGAAAGCCCAGAAAAAATAAACAATAGAATACACAAACGTTTGGTTGAAATGGCCACAATGAAATTTGCTGCTAGTCTACTAGCTGAAAAATCCACCTTGGAGTGTTTGTACATGATTCACTAATGTTGGCTAGCCAAGTTAATATTAGACACAAATTGTAACTGTGCCTAACAAGGTGAGAACATAACAGCGGTATCACACTAAGTGGATGCTCATTTAAGTGGTCACGGCTCGCCTTAGAGGTCAATGACCAGTAATGGGCTGAAGACTGTGAGCTCCATGCAGTCTAGCAGTTTCACAAACCCTGGTGTTAAAGAATAGAAGAGAAATTATCTCTCTGAAAGTATACAAAGATGATTTTATTTTTCTTTTTTCTTTCCGAAACCAAGAAGCCCACATAGAGGACATAAGAAAATGTTTGTGAATTTTGTCTTTAGACTTCAAGCTTGCAGTTTCCAGTTGTTTGTTCAAAAACATCTAGCTAACACATTCTTGCTCCATTTTAATCAAAATGATAAACTGTAAACTTAATTATTTTGTCCATTTTTGGTGCTAAATCTATCAGCAGGGAGTTTTTCCTTTTATAGGGATCTTCTGCAAATACATATGGTGACTATTCTTTCTTTCTCCTCCTCTTTGCATATTTTACCTAATCTCAAATATCTGGCTTTAAAAGTTGGATCATGTCCTTTGTGTTTTTTTTTCCTGTGTAATGTAATCTTCACATAAAGTTCTGCCAACACCTGTGAGTGTGTTTACTTCCCTCCCGCAGCTGTGTGTGACTCCTACATCTTCTTCTCTTACAAGATGCGCAGGGGGAAAAAGATGTGGGTCAGGGCGTACCACTGTGTATTTTCAATTGCTCAAGTTATATCAATCTCAGTGGATCAGCTGTGGTTAAAGAGGCCTGGGCTGTATTGATTTGCCACATGGTGGCTGTTAAATGACTTTGAAACTGTGTCCTGAACTGGCCCACTTGTTGCTGTGGAGTAATGGGAGTGCGGGTTCCCAAGTTTGTAGGGCCTGGCAGTCGAGCTGTTGGCTTTCATGTCTTCCTGGCTGCAATTGATCAATTAGTGCCAGAGTTTGACAACAAATTTTACACCACTTGTTTACGAATGTAATACATGAAATGGCACACAGGGTGGTGGCTATATTTGGGATAAAAACTGGAATACATGCTAGTCTGTTAGTTTGAGCGCCTTCCTGCTACTGTATGTCGTGTTATTGCTGAATATGGGAGTACAGTTTTATAGTTTATTTCTGGAAACAGGTACATTATAAATAAAGTACATTATGTGGAATCTAACTTGGTTTTAAAGATTTTACATGTTTTTTAGAATGACAGTATTCACACATAGAGTATATGGTATTAAATTTGTGTTTAAACATTGTTTTTGTTTCATAAAAACGTGGGTTTGATTTTTTTGTAGCTTTGGCAGTCACTCTCCTAGCTAGTGGTAATATCACACTAATTAGGACTGTCACTTTTTATTATACTGTGCTGGTGGCAGTGGAGGCACAAGAAAAGGACGTTTACATATCTGACTGAATACTCAAGATGCACAGTGCAATTCTTTGACCAAACAGGAAATCATAGAGGTTTGAGACTTATTAAGACTGATAGATGGGCATTACTGGTCTCTCATGGTTTTATGCCACATTTTACCGAATCTCAGCCTAATGTTTAACCTTATGTTGTTACGTTATAATCATTTGCACAGATTTACAGTTTGCTAGTTCAATTGAATTTGACCTTGGATTTTTGCAAGAAACAGCCCTAGTCACTCAGTGTTGGCCTGAAAACACAATGACCTTGATTATAAGCTATCTATTTAAATCCCACATTTGTAGCTTGTTTGTCAGTCATATATTCTCCTGTCTGAAGTGGCCTGGACTGATTTTTATCTTTGTGAGTTCCTCATCTTAACATTTTGTGACACCAGTTAATTCTGGTCTTCTTGGCAGATGATTGGATAGTATGTGCAACAAAGATCTTCTTTGCCGGTGAAGAACATTAGATGCGTAGCTGGAAGCTCCTTTGCACTAAATATGACTTCCTAAACTCTCTTACTCCTGGCTCACTCTAAAAGACACACTTTAAATAGACTACAGGGAAATGAATAGCCTAACAACAACAATGCTAGAGACAAGAGGAACACCTGTAGAAGCTGCTTTCTCTGTGCTGAGAAAACTTAAGTGTCCCAAAATATAATAGACTAATAGAAAACCAGGAAAATTAGACCCAGGTTGTAATAAATAAGAATTTGTTTTTGTAGTCACACCATGTACATATAGATTCATAGATTAGATTCCAATATAGAATATAGATTCCATTTTGCAGTTTTTTTTTTTTTTTTTTTTTTACTTTTTCTGTGATTAAAAATAACTCAGACTGCTTCCAAATCACTCAGCATGTCCATTGCTGTCTGAAAAAGCTTTTACAAACATTTTGGTTCATTAACTGAATGGCAGATTAACAGTATAAATAATGAGTCAATGGAGAAATGAGTCGGCACTATAAGTTTCCACTGGCTTCATCAGGTCACCTACTGAGCATCACCTGAGGGGCTTCCTGTCATAACCATTAAATCTGACTTGGACAACTTTGGGTTAGCCCTTTATAGAGCAGGAAGCTATGCACAAGCCAGCAAGGGGTCAGTCGCTCCAGAACATATTTCGTGAATCAGACGACGTGCTACAGCAAAGATTCAATAGGGAAATCCCTTGCATTTGTTATGGTAGTAATAAGTGAACAGTCAAAGTTGATGATTGATTGTAATTATGCTTACGGACAAGTTTGTTTTGCAATGCTTGCCATAAAAAACTTCTGTAGCCTCTTGCATGACTAACAAAAATCAATTATGCTGAGGTTTGGAGTCCTCAGGTAACCGGTTTCTTAAAATATGGTCCAAGCTTCATCTAAGTTGCACTGTTATTCTCACCCAGGTCATAGTATTGTGTTTTGTGGACCTTAGTGTTTGATTAGAAGATCACATCGCACTTTATGACCAATTAATGCAAAACCGGGTAATTCTAGAGGCTCTATGTATTTTCTCGCTATGCTAAATGCAGTATATTCTCTGGCAGTTTGGGGAAATAGCATTTAAAGATCAGTGACTAGAAAGACTAATTTTTAAAATTCACTTTACACTTGTTAAAAACCAGTATGGTATCACAGAGGAAAACTAGAGCTTTTTTTGTGAGACAGCTTTTATATTTTATTCATGTGACATGCCTGGGCTGATGTTTCTGATTTTGCTCTG